>NC_057807.1:53631435-53917293 GCF_018294505.1 Triticum aestivum | reverse complement strand
CGCCCCCTCTAGGGTTCCCCCCTCAACCCTAGGCGCAAGGGCCCAAGGGAGGGGGTGCGCCCAGCCCACCAGGGGCTGGCTCCCTGCCCCACGCAGCCCATGTGGTCCCCCGGGAGGGGTGGCCCCTCCCGGTGGACCCCCGGAACCCTTCCGGTGGCCCCGGTACAATACCGGTATGACCCCGAAACTTCCCGGTGCCAGTTTGACAACTTCCCATATATAAATCTTTACCTCCGGACCCTTCCGGAGCTCCTCGTGACGTCCGGGATCCCATCCGGGACTCCGAACAACATTCGGCAGTCACATACTAGTCTTCCTAATAACCCTAGCATCACCGAACCTTAAGTGTGTAGACCCTACGGGTTCGGGAGACATGCAGACATGACCGAGACGCTCTCAGGTTAATAACCAACAGCGGGATCTGGATACCCATGATGGCTCCCACATGCTCCTCGATGTTGTCATCGGATGAACCACGATGTCGAGGATTCGATCAAACCCTGTATACAATTCCCTTTGTCAATCGGTACGTTACTTGCCCGAGACTCGATCGTCGGTATCCCAATACCTTGTTCAGTCTCGTTACCGGCAAGTCACTTTACTCGTACCGTAATGCATGATCCCGTGTCCAACACCTTGGTAACATTGAGCTCATTATGATGATGCATTACCGAGTGGGCCCAGAGATACCTCTCCGTCATACGGAGTGACAAATCCCAGTCTCGATCCGTGTCAACCCAACAGATACTTTCGGAGATACCTGTAATGCACCTTTATAGTCACCCAGTTACGTTGTGACGTTTGATACACCCAAGGCACTATTACGGTATCCGGGAGTTACACGATCTCATGGTCGAAGGAAGAGATACTTGACACTGGCAAAGCTCTAGCAAAACGAACTACACGATCTTTTATGCTATGCTTAGAATTGGGTCTTGTCCATCACATCATTCTCCTAATGATGTGATCCCGTTATCAACGACATCCAATGTCCATAGTCAGGAAACAATGACTATCTGTTGATCACAACGAGCTAGTCAACTAGAGGCTCACCAGGGACATATTGTGGTCTAAGTATTCACACGTGTATTACGGTTTCCGGATAATACAGTTATAGCATGAACAAAAGACAATTATCATGAACATTGAAATATAATAATACTTTTATTATTGCCTCTAGGGCATATTTCCAACAGTCTCCCACTTGCACTAGAGTCACCAATCTAGTTACATTGTGATGAATTGAACACCCATAGAGTTCTGGTGTTGATCATGTTTTGCACGCGAGAGAGGTTTAGTCAGCGGATCTGCGACATTCAGATCCGTGTGCACTTTGCAAATCTCTATGTCTCCATCTTGAACATTTTCACGGATGGAGTTGAAACGACGCTTGATGTGCCTGGTCTTCTTGTGAAACCTGGGCTCCTTGGCAAGGGCAATAGCTCCAGTGTTGTCACAGAAGAGTTTGATCGGCCCCGACGCATGGGTATGACTCCTAGGTCAGTGATGAACTCCTTCACCCATATCGCTTCATGCGCTGCCTCCGAGGCTGCCATGTACTCCGCTTCACACGTAGATCCCGCCACGACGCTCTGCTTGCAGCTGCACCAGCTTACTGCTCCACCATTCAACATATACACGTATCCGGTTTGTGACTTAGAGTCATCCAGATCTGAGTCGAAGCTAGCGTCGACGTAACCCTTTACGACGAGCTCTTCGTCTCCTCCATAAACGAGAAACATGTCCTTCGTCCTTTTCAGGTACTTGAGGATATTCTTGACCGCTGTCCAGTGTTCCTTGCCGGGATTACTTTGGTATCTTGCTACCAAACTTACGGCAAGGTTTACATCGGGTCTGGTACACAGCATGGCATACATAATAGATCCTATGGCTGAAGCATAGGGGATGACACTCATCTCTTCTTTATCTTTTGCCGTGGTCGGTGACTGAGCCGAGCTCAGTCTCACACCTTGTAACATAGGCAAGAACCCCTTCTTGGACTGATCCATTTTGAACTTCTTCAAAATCTTATCAAGGTACGTGCTTTGTGAAAGACCTATGAGGCGTCTCGATCTATCTCTATAGATCTTGATGCCTAATATATAAGCAGCTTCTCCAAGGTCCTTCATTGAAAAACACTTGTTCAAGTAGGCCTTAATGCTGTCCAGAAGTTTCGTATCATTTCCCATCAAGAGTATGTCATCTACATATAATATGAGAAATGCTACAGAGCTCCCACTCACTTTCTTGTAAACGCAGGCTTCTCCATAAGTCTGCGCAAACCCAAACGCTTTGATCATCTCATCAAAGCGAATGTTCCAACTCCGAGATGCTTGCACCAGTCCATAAATGGATCGCTGGAGCTTGCATACTTTGTTAGCGTTCCGAGGATCGACAAAACCTTCCGGCTGCATCATATACAGCTCTTCCTTAAGATGTCCGTTAAGGAATGCCGTTTTGACGTCCATCTGCCATATCTCATAATCATAGTATGCGGCAATTGCTAACATGATTCGGACGGACTTCAGCTTCGCTACGGGAGAGAAAGTCTCGTCGTAGTCAATCCCTTGAACTTGTCGATAACCCTTAGCGACAAGTCGAGCCTTATAGATGGTAACATTACCATCCGCGTCCGTCTTCTTCTTAAAAATCCATTTGTTTTCTATCGCTCGCCGATCATCGGGCAAGTCTGTCAAAGTCCATACTTTGTTTTCATTCATGGATTCTATCTTGGATTTCATGGCTTCAAGCCATTTGTTGGAATCCGGGCCCGCCATCGCTTCTTCATAGTTCGAAGGTTCATTGTTGTCTAACAACATGATTTCCAGGACAGGGTTGCCGTACCACTCTGGTGCGGAACGTGTCCTTGTGGACCTACGAAGTTTAGTAGTAACTTGATCCGAAGTACCTTGATCATCATCATTGTTTTCCTCTTCAGTTGGTGTGGGCATCACAGGAACGGTTTCCTGCGCTGCGCCACTTTCCCGTTCAAGAGTTAGTACTTCATCGAGTTCTACTTTCCTCCCACTTACTTCTTTCGAGAGAAACTCTTTTTCTAGAAAGCATCCGTTTTTGGCAACAAAGATCTTGCCTTCGGATCTTAAGTAGAAGGTATACCCGACAGTTTCCTTAGGGTATCCTATGAATACACATTTTTCCGACTTGGGTTCGACCTTTTCAGGTTGAAGTTTCTTGACATAAGCATCGCATCCCCAAACTTTTAGATACGACAGCTTAGGTTTCTTTCCAAACCATAATTCATACGGTGTCGTCTCAACGGATTTAGACGGTGCCCTATTTAAAGTGAATGTAGCTGTCTCTAGAGCGTATCCCCAAAATGATAGCGGTAAATCGGTAAGAGACATCATAGACCGCACCATATCCAATAGAGTGCGATTACGATGTTCGGACACACCGTTTCGCTGAGGTGTTCCAGGCGGCGTGAGTTGTGAAATGATTCCACATTTTCTTAAGTGTGTACCAAATTCGTGACTTAAGTATTCTCCTCCACGATCTGATCGTAAGAATTTTATCTTTCGGTCACGTTGATTCTCTACCTCATTCTGAAATTCCTTGAACTTTTCAAAGGTCTCAGACTTGTGTTTCATTAAGTAGACATACCCATATCTACTCAAGTCATCAGTGAGAGTGAGAACATAACGATATCCTCCGCGAGCCTCAACGCTCATTGGACCGCACACATCGGTATGTATGATTTCCAACAAGTTGGTTGCTCGCTCCATTGTTCCGGAGAACGGAGTCTTGGTCATTTTGCCCAAGAGGCATGGTTCGCATGTGTCAAACGATTCATAATCAAGAGACTCTAAAAGTCCATCAGCATGGAGCTTCTTCATGCGCTTGACACCAATGTGACCAAGGCGGCAGTGCCACAAGTATGTGGGACTATCGTTATCAACTTTACATCTTTTGGCATCTACACTATGAACATGTGTAATATTACGCTCGAGATTCATTAAGAATAAACCATTGACCATCGGAGCATGACCATAAAACATATCTCTCATATAAATCGAACAACCATTATTCTCAGACTTAAATGAGTAGCCATCTCGTATTAAACGAGATCCAGATACAATGTTCATGCTCAAACTTGGCACTAAATAACAATTATTAAGGTTCAAAACTAATCCCGTAGGTAAATGTAGAGGCAGCGTGCCGACGGCGATCACATCGACTCTGGAACCATTCCCGACGCGCATAGTCACCTCGTCCTTCGCCAGTCTCCGTTTATTCCGCAGCTCCTGCTGTGAGTTACAAATATGAGCAACGGCACCGGTATCAAATACCCAGGAGTTACTACGAGTACTGGTAAGGTACACATCAATCACATGTATATCAAATATACCTTTGGTGTTGCCGGCCTTCTTATCCGCTAAGTATTTGGGGCAGTTCCGCTTCCAGTGACCCTTCCCCTTGCAATAAAAGCACTCAGTCTCAGGCTTGGGTCCATTCTTTGACTTCTTCCCGGTAACTGGCTTACCAGGCGCGGCAACATCTTTGCCGTCCTTCTTGAAGTTCTTCTTACCCTTGCCCTTCTTGAACTTAGTGGTCTTATTGACCATCAACACTTGATGTTCTTTCTTGATTTCAGCCTCTGCTGACTTCAGCATCGAGAACACTTCAGGAATGGTCTTTTCCATCCCCTGCATGTTGTAGTTCATCACAAAGCTCTTGTAGCTTGGTGGGAGCGACTGGAGGATTCTGTCAATGACCGCCTCATCTGGGAGGTTAATGTTCAGCTGGGTCATACGGTTGTGCAACCCAGACATCTTCAGGATGTGCTCACTGACAGAACTGTTTTCCTCCATCTTACAACTGTAGAACTTGTCGGAGACATCATATCTCTCGACCCGGGCATGAGCTTGGAAAACTAGTTTCAGCTCTTCGAACATCTCATATGCTCCGTGGTGCTCAAAACGCTTTTGGAGCCCCGGTTCTAAGCTGTAAAGCATGCCGCACTGAACGAGGGAGTAATCATCAGCACGAGACTGCCAAGCATTCATAATGTCTTGGTTCTCTGGGACGGGAGCGTCACCTAGCGGTCCTTCTAGGACATATTGTTTCCTGGCAGCTATGAGGATGATCCTCAGGTTCCGGACCCAGTCCGTATAGTTGCTGCCATCATCTTTCAGCTTGGTTTTCTCTAGGAACGCGTTGAAGTTCATGTTGACATTAGCGTTGGCCATTGATCTACAAGACATATTTGCAAAGGTTTTAGACTAAGTTCATGATAATAAAGTTCTAATCAAATTATGAACTCCCACTTAGATTAGACATCCCTCTAGTCATCTAAGTGTTACACGATCCGAGTCGACTAGCCCGTGTCCGATCATCACGTGAGACGGACTAGTCATCGTCGGTGAACATTCTCATGTTGATCGTATCTTCCATACGACTCGTGTTCGACCTTTCGGTCTCCGTGTTCCGAGGCCATGTCTGCACATGCTAGGCTCGTCAAGTTAACCCTAAGTGTTTTCGCTGTGTAAAACTGTCTTACACCCGTTGTATGTGAACGTAAGAATCCATCACACCCGATCATCACGTGGTGCTTAGAAGCGACGAACTGTAGCAACGGTGCACAGTTAGGGGAGAACACTTCTTGAAATTTTTGTAAGGGATCATCTTATTTACTACCGTCGTCCTAAGTAAACAAGATGCATAAACATAATAAACATCACATGCAATTATATAGTTGTGACATGATATGGCCAATATCATATAGCTCCATTGATCTTCATCTTCGGGGCTCCATGATCATCTTGTCACCGGCTTGACACCATGATCTCCATCATCATGATCTCCATCATCGTGTCTTCATGAAGTTGTCACGCCAACGACTACTTCTACTTCTATGACTAACGTTTAGCAATAAAGTAAAGTAGTTTACATGGCGTTATTCAATGACACGCAGGTCATACAAAAAATAAAGACAACTCCTATGGCTCCTGCCGGTTGTCATACTCATCGACATGCAAGTCGTGAATCCTATTACAAAGAACATGATCTCATACATCACAATTCATCATTCATCACAACTTCTGGCCATATCACATCACATGATCAATCGCTGCAAAAACAAGTTAGACGTCCTCTAATTGTTGTTGCATCTTTTACGTGGCTGCAATTGGGTTCTAGCAAGAACGTTTTCTTACCTACGAATCACCACAACGTGATTTTGTCAACTTCTATTTACCCTTCATAAGGGCCCTGTTCATCGATTCCGCTCCAACTAAAGTGGGAGAGACAGACACCCGCCAGCCACCTTATGCAACTAGTGCATGTCAGTCGGTGGAACCGGTCTCACGTAAGCGTACGTGTAAGGTTGGTCCGGGCCGCTTCATCCCACAATACCGTTGAGCAAGAAAAGACTAGTAGAGGCAAGTAAGATGACAAAATCCACGCCCACAACAAAATTGTGTTCTACTCGTGCAAAGAGAACTACGCATAGACCTAGCTCATGATGCCACTGTTGGGGAACGTTGCAGAAAATTAAAATTTTTCCTACGGTTTCACCAAGATCCATCTATGAGTTCATCTAAGCAACGAGTCAAGGGAGAGAGTTTGCATCTACATACCACTTGTAGATCGCGTGCGGAAGCTTGCAAGGTGATGATGGAGTCGTACTCGACGTGATTCGAATCACCGATGACCAAGTGCTGAACGGACAGCACCTCCGCGTTCAACACACGTACGGGACGGGAGACGTCTCCTCCTTCTTGATCCAGCAAGGGGGAAGGAGAGGTTGAGGAAGACAGCTCCACCGGCAGCACGACGGCGTGGTGATGGTGGAGAGGCAGTACTCCGACAGGGCTTCGCCAAGCACACAACGGAGGAGGAGAGGTGTTGGGGAGGGGAGGGCTGCGCCTTGGAGGGTGGTGCGGCTGCCCTCCCCTCACCCCTCTATTTATAGGGGGAAGGGAGAAGGGGGCCGGCCCCTCTAGAACCCATCTAGGGGGGGGCGGCGGCCAAGGGGAGAGGGGGAGAGGGTGGCTTGCCCCCCAAGCCAAGGGGGCGCCCCCTCTAGGGTTCCCCCCTCAACCCTAGGCGCAAGGGCCCAAGGGAGGGGGTGCGCCCAGCCCACCAGGGGCTGGCTCCCTGCCCCACGCAGCCCATGTGGCCCCCCGGGAGGGGTGGCCCCTCCCGGTGGACCCCCGGAACCCTTCCGGTGGCCCCGGTACAATACCGGTATGACCCCGAAACTTCCCGGTGTCCGTTTGACAACTTCCCATATATAAATCTTTACCTCCGGACCCTTCCGGAGCTCCTCGTGACGTCCGGGATCCCATCCGGGACTCCGAACAACATTCGGTAGTCACATACTAGTCTTCCTAATAACCCTAGCGTCACCGAACCTTAAGTGTGTAGACCCTACGGGTTCGGGAGACATGCAGACATGACCGAGACGCTCTCAGGTCAATAACCAACAGCGGGATCTGGATACCCATGATGGCTCCCACATGCTCCTCGATGTTGTCATCGGATGAACCACGATGTCGAGGATTCGATCAAACCCTGTATGCAATTCCCTTTGTCAATCGGTACGTTACTTGCCCGAGACTCGATCGTCGGTATCCCAATACCTTGTTCAGTCTCGTTACCGGCAAGTCACTTTACTCGTACCGTAATGCATGATCTCGTGTCCAACACCTTGGTCACATTGAGCTCATTATGATGATGCATTACCGAGTGGGCCCAGAGATACCTCTCCGTCATACGAAGTGACAAATCCCAGTCTCGATCCGTGTCAACCCAACAGATACTTTCGGAGATACCTGTAATGCACCTTTATAGTCACCCAGTTACGTTGTGACGTTTGATACACCCAAGGCACTATTACGGTATCCGGGAGTTACACGATCTCATGGTCGAAGGAAGAGATACTTGACATTGGCAAAGCTCTAGCAAAATGAACTACACGATCTTTTATGCTATGCTTAGGATTGGGTCTTGTCCATCACATCATTCTCCTAATGATGTGATCCCGTTATCAACGACATCCAATGTCCATAGTCAGGAAACAATGACTATCTGTTGATCACAACAAGCTAGTCAACTAGAGGCTCACCAGGGACATATTGTGGTCTAAGTATTCACACGTGTATTACGGTTTCCGGATAATACAGTTATAGCATGAACAAAAGACAATTATCATGAACATTGAAATATAATAATACTTTTATTATTGCCTCTAGGGCATATTTCCAACAGGTTTCACTCTCCATCATCTCCGGAAGAAGATCCCCCGAGGGCGAACCCTATTGAGAAGAACTGCTAGCCGGACTGCAAAAAATAGGTCCTGGTTATTACTCTTAGAGGAAAAAGCAATAAGCTTCTTGTTTATTAAACTTATAGATCGGTGGAGGGCTGGCCCGTTAGCGGGCACGGTGCGGTAGGAACACCCTTTGGGGCAGGGCCCTTTGGTGAAGTTTTCTTCCCTTGTTTAGGCGCCCCCGTTTGCAAGTCTTCGGAGGCGGCCCTCTTCTTCCCGCGGGGGGAGGAAACCTCAGATTCACCTCCCCGATTCTCCTCCTCCATGGAGACATTAATTCCCCCGGCTCGGATGCACAATGTGTGAGGCTCACTCTTGACTTCTCCACTCTTCCCTTCATCTTCCTCCGATGGCACTTGACTTATCGCCCGTTTAAGCATCCTGGCTATTGCCGGACCGGGCGAGCCTTCAGGAAGTGGGGCCGGACACCTGATTCTCCCTGCCTTACTGAGCCAATCCTGGTCGCGGACAGTTTTTCAGAACAATGTTATATAAACGAAGTGTTCGGTCACAGGGTTACTTACTTGGGTATTTGGGCGGTTGCAGCTCAGGCCCACATCCTCGGTGGTGTCCAGACACTTTATTCGTGGTCCGAAGAACAACTTATACATTCCTTCAGGCGTCATGCCAAAAGAAGTGATGAATGGTTTGCGGACCTTCCGGATTGAACTCCCACATCCGGAGAGGTCGACGTTTACACGGCAGGGCCCGCCGAACTAGCATTACCTGGATTATTTTTACAAGACTAATGTCCCTCTCGAGAAGCTCCCGAATGCAGCACTGCAGCATCGGTACATCGTTTGCAGGCCCCCACTCTAGTCCCACGTTGGCCCACGATGCTAGTTGAGGCGGAGGGCCCGAGCGAAA
Source organism: Triticum aestivum (assembly GCF_018294505.1). NCBI lineage: Eukaryota > Viridiplantae > Streptophyta > Magnoliopsida > Poales > Poaceae > Triticum > Triticum aestivum. The sequence goes on along the minus strand of NC_057807.1, from coordinate 53,908,136 downwards.
GGCGGGGGCGGCCGCCCACTTTGAGCCTCGGGGAGCGATGACATAGAACCACCTCTGTTGCCATATATCGGATACCTCCGGGAAGGAGCCTTCGGGCCACGGGGCATCGGCATTCCTGCTTATTGTGGCGCCCCCGCACTCTGCATACCGCCCCTCGATCACCCTTGGCTTCACTTTGAAAGTCTTGAGCCATAAGCCAAAGTGTGGGGTGACATGGAGGAAGGCTTCGCACACGACGATAAACGATGAGATGTGAAGAATGGAGTCCGGAGCTAGATCGTGAAAATCTAGCCCATAATAGAACATGAGCCCTCTCACGATGGGATCAAGAGTCAAGCCCAAGCCCCGGAGGAAGTGAGAGACAAATACGACGCTCTCGTTGGGCTCGGGAGTAGGGATAACCTGTCCAGGGGCGGGAAGCCTGTGCTTAACATTGGCAGTCAAATACCCGGCCTCCCTGAGCTTCGCGATATCCTCCTCTGTGACAGAGGAAGCCATCCACCGGCCTTGATGGTCGGATCCGGACATGATCAAAGATCCGAGGTGCTTGAGCTTGAGCTTTGGGTGTTGGAACTCGAAGTGCGGAAAGGAGCAAGCGTGGAGGTAAAGGGATAGGCCTCGAACCCTCTATAAAGGGGAAGAATATCAAGCGTCCTCGGCATAACCGTTCGGGACTTGCCTAAAAACACGGAGTCATGCCAACAGGCACGGTTGGATTACCCATACCCGTATTAATGAGGATCCCACGATAAGAGGGACACGATCTCTGCTTCGACAAGACGTGCCAAAGAAACCGCCTCGTAATGTGTGTGGTAGCTGGTTATAAAAAATGGTTTGAATAAAAGCCGGACCGTGGCGTGATGTCACGTTTCAAAGAGTTGTCAGCAGATTAGATTCGTGGATTATTATTCTCGTTACGGTGGTATATGGAATTTATCTTGCAGAGCCGGACACGGTCCTTGTGTTTGGAATTTATCTTAAAGTATTCAGAGATGGAACCCGCCTCGCAATGCCGAAGACAATCTACGCGCCGGACTCATTGTCATTGAAGCCTGGTTCAGGGGCTACTGAGGGAGTCCTGGATAAGGGGGTATCCAGATAGCCGGACTATGTACTTTAGTCGGACTGTTGGACTATGAAGATACAAGATTGAAGACTTCGTCCCGTGTTCGGATGGGACTCTCCTTGGCGTGGAAGGCAAGCTTGGTGATTCAGATATAGATCTCCTTCTCTGTAACCGACTCTGTGTAACCCTAGCCCCCTCCGATGTCTATATAAACCGGAGGGTTTAGTCCGTAGGACACAACAACAATCATACCATAGGCTAGCTTCATGAGACCGGTGCTGCCTCGGGGAGCGGAGCCGGTGTAGAATCAAAAGCAAAGAGGCAACGACTTCCTAACAAACTCAGGACTACTAGACTAGTGGTCAGTGAGGGAGTCCTGGATAAGGGGGTATCCGGACAGCCGGACTATATTCATCGTCCGGACTATAAAAGCGTCAAGATACAAGACTCAAGGCTTCGGCTCGTGTTCGGATGGGACTCTCCTTTGCGTGGAAGACAAGCTTGGGGATTCGGATATTATGTTTCCTTCCTTGTAACCGACTCCATGTAAACCCTAGCTCTCCGGTGTCTATATAAACCGGAGAGGATGGTCCTTAGAAGGCCGATCACAATTATAATCATACCATCATAGGCTAGCTCTTAGGGTTTAGCCTCTACGATCTTGTGGTAGATCTACTCTTGTACTCCACATATCTTCAATATTAATCAAGCAGGAAGTAGGGTTTTACCTCCATCGAGAGGGCCCGAACCTGGGTAAATGTTGTGTCCCTTGCTTCCTGTTACCATCAGCCTAAGGCACACAGATCGGGACCCCCTACCCGAGATCCACCGGTTTTGACACCGACATTGGTGCTTTCGTTGAGAGTTCCTCTGTGTCGTCGCTTCAAGGCTTGACGGCGTCTTCAATCATCAACAACACAGGCCAGGGGGAGACTTTTCTCCCCGGACAGATTTTTGTGTTCGGCGGCCTCGCACTGCGGGCCAATTCGCTTGGCCACCTTGAGCAGATCGACAGCTACGCCCCTGGCCACCAGATCACGTTCGGAAACTCGAACTACATGGCAGATATTCGCGGAGACTTGATCTTCGACGGATTCGAGCCCGTGCCAGGGGCGCTGGACAGTCACGACGAGCACGGCCTAGACCTGCTGTCAGATAATGCTCGGAACTTCATCCTTGCAATAGCCCCGGATGTAAATCCGAAACAGGTTGCGTTACCCGAGGATGGAGGGATGGACCCCGCCCCGCAGGCTGCACGCTCATTGGTGGTGGAGCCGAACACAGACCACATCTCTGTGGAGACCTGTATCCCCGGACCCCCGGACTCCTATCCGGCTGTTGGTTCCGGTCCACATACCCTCGAGCCAGCCAAACCAGGTCGGGCTCCGGTAATGGAGTTCACCACTGCGGACATCTTTCAGCACTCGCCCCTTGGCGACATGCTGAACTCACTGAAGTCTCTCTCTTTGTCAGGAGGCTCTGGGCCGAACTATGTTTGGTTTGAGTGGGAAGCAGGCGATGAAGAAATTCGCTGCCTACCCACCACCCACTTCATTGCTAGGATCGATGATTTAACAGACGTGCTCGAATTCGACTTCGACGACATCGACAGTATGGATGACGATGTTGGAGACATACAGGAGCCACCGCTCACAGGGCAGTGGCAGCCACCTCTTCAAACGATATGGTGGACGCTCCGAAAGAAACCAAGGGCGACGAGGCAGCGGAGGACAACCCCTCGGGAGGAAAAACAAAACATGGGTGTCTTCGGCGCCACTCCAAACCCCGCTACATCAATGCCGGCCCCGGAGATGATCCGGATAGTGCCGAAGAGGAATACAATCCTGATCAGCCTACCATCAAGCAGGCTGGATAGGCCACGGTGGGATATTTTCAGAGGGACCACTATACACCCCCCCTCCGAAGACAAGGTAAGCCTCGACAATGACGAATTCGGCGTGCCTAAAGACCCAGTGGAACAAGTTCGCTTTAAGCGACGACTCATAGCCACTGCAAAGAGTCTGCAAAGAAAGCAAGAACAGCTTAAAGCCGACCAGGATTTGCTAATGGATAGGTGGACCAAGATCCTGGCCACCGAAAAGTACGGATTCGATCGCCCTAACAAAGGGCACACACGGCACAACTGGCTATCTCAACCTAAGCAGGAGAACCAAAGGCGCACAACCCGACATCCGCACACCACTACGGTCCAAGCCAGCAAGAAGGATACACGAAGAAGCAGCCTTAGGCCTCGGCACAACGGTCATAAATGGCAAGTCAGGGAAGCCGATATCAAGTTCGGAAAATCCCAGTCCGGTCAACGGACAAAAAACAGCTCAAGCCTATTCGGCCCGAGCCACAAGCTCGATCAGCCGTGCGAAATTCATAGTACTCCCAAAAGGGTGGCAAAACATACTAATAGAGAATGCCTGATCTCATAAGCAAAGCGACCGAGCGCGTGCCGGAAACAATGAAGGGAGTCGTCTAGTCAAAAGCCCCCCCCTCCAGAGCACAACAGTACGACCGATCGTCCCCTACCATACAAACCACAACAATTCAATTGCCGTACCCTCAGACCTAGTAGTCCAGGGGCTCCATAACACATAAAGCCCCCACGGGTATAAATTTACAAATAGCACCTTCTGCAAAGTCAGGTGCAAAGGCCAGGTTTATTGGCCCATCGCCCTAACGGTTGTTTTCAGACAACCAAATAAAGCTACGTCATCGGCGCATCCCCCCCATACGGTATCACACCGTATGCTAATAGGGTGAACCACGTTGACTGGATTCCACGTGGTAAACCATTAGGCCAACACCGGCGATACAATCACGCCTGCGTGCAGAGCCAAACCCCGCCACTAGAGCAGAAATCATATAGCCGCCGGAATAACAAGTCAGGCATGCCTATCAATATTTTGATATGACATCCAACTATCCGGACACCAACTGAGGAGTCCGGACACCAACTGAGGAGTCCGGACTACTTCTCGAATAGCGGCTGGGGTTACCAGGATCCGATTAGGAACCGTTAGACCAACCACATGAGGACGTTCGGCGGCCTCCACGCACTTACCTTCACAAACTAACTTTTATGCAGAACAGGTTTGACAGTGTGAAGTCGGATCGGACACACAAGGACGGGACCATGCAGGTTGACGACAGTTCGGATTCATCTTTGATCCATTCACAGCCCCCTCCAGTCCGGCCACCATAGGTTCCGCCAGAAAACCATCTCCTTTTTTCCTAATCATAAATCGCATTCATATGCATAGTCATATCATCCTACTGCAATGCGTAGACTTAAATAAACATGCACTGGCCGTCGTTTATCATCGGCGCCTCTTTGCCATAAAAATGGCAACCATGCTTCTTGTTATGCCCGGTTATACCAGGGGCTTCACAGTACGACAATAAAAGTCTGACCACCTTCTTGGTCGCTTGGCACCCCAAACTTATAGCACTATATGCATCAGCTCCGAATCATGTCTTGGGTCATTGGTTGGGTTTGCCCGGCTCCCATGTTTTGGTACCTTACATTCCGTTCCGTCGGTTAAGGTAGCGCTGGGAGAACTACTGCGATTGTGTCCCGGTTTTTCCGGACGAGCACCTCAGTAGAGAAAGCCGAAAACCGACTGTCATGATGCGGCGAGAGCTGGTCAGCTGTTCGAGAGGTTGCAAAATCTTTAAAGATTTATTCCGCATAACGCCACTATAAAATACAGATTGCGATGGATCGGTCTTCCGATCAGGTGCCAATAGAGCCCCTAGTCCGGTCTTCCGAACACTAGGGTCTGCGCTGACCATACTCGAATTCCTATGGCTAAGTGAGAGTAGTAAAGCCCTATAGTCCGATTGCCTGGTTCGTGGTGAGAAACACCTCCTTATAAGGACCCAACCATGGGATAAAGAGTGTTCAAAAATACCCCGAACACCCCCGTACTGCTGACGTGGGGGCTGAAGCCGACGACTGGCCAATTCTCAGAATTTACATACAATAAACAGCCGCAAAGGAAGAACATATGTTCACACAAAACATGCAACATATAATAAAAGTGCCATTATCACATATTACAAACATTGGCAAGAATGCCCTCAAGGAAATATAATGTCTTTGGTGCACTTATCCGCCGCCAGGCGGGCATCCTTCATTACACCTTCATAATACAGTTCGGGCTTGCGATGCTCCTTACCCTCCGGTGGCCCCTCAGTTATCATCTTCTCTGCGTCAAGCTTCCCCCAATGCACTTTTGCATGGGCAAGCGCCATTCGCGCACCTTCTATGCAGATTGATCGCTTGATAATATTAAGCCGAGGATAGGCGCCCACAATCCGCTTCACGAGTCCAAAGAAACTGCTTGGAATTGGCTCTGCAGGCCACAGCCGGATGACCAAGTCCTTCATGGCTAGTTCGGCCGCCTGGTGCAGTTCGACCAGTTGCTTCAGCTGATCGATAAAAGGCACCGGATAGTTCAGCGCCAGATACTGCGACCAGAAGTTCCTCCCCGCAGACTCCCTCTCCTCGGTCCGGTAAATTTGAGCAGCATCTGATATGTTGCAAGGCAGATCCGCAAACGCCCCTGTAAAATCAAGAATTCAGCTTGCCGCTTAGAGTTCTCCGCACTATAACATCATAATGGCCATATCTACAACATGCCTTACCAGCCGCAACTTTCCCGGCCTCCTGAATGTCCCGTACAGCACCTCGGGCTTCTTCCCGAGCATCTTCCGTGGCTTGGAGAGCTTGGGCGTGTCGTGGGAAACGAGCACCTATGGGGCAGGGGGCCCCTTCTTGGTCCGGCAGGGAGCGGAGGGCGCACGAAGAGCAGATCGAGGCGAGCACACGAGCGGTTTTTACCCAGCTTCGGAGCTCTCCGGAGAGATAAAACTCCTACTGCTGCTTTCTGTTTATTGAGTTCTTGCTCAGGAGCGGTCAGCGCTACTGAACCGAGCGTGAGACTGTTCTGTAGTTTCGAAAGAGTCGAACCCCCTCTACGTTGCGCATGGGCCTCCTTTTATAGGCTAAATGGGTCACCGACAGGTGGCAACGCAGGAAAGGGTACAAATGTAAAAATGGTGGTGGGCACAACTGTTACCTACAGTGTATCCTACCTAACTCTGACGGCAGGGGACAAGAGCATTTAATGCCCGTCTGCGTCGTCCAAACAGTGCGTAAAAGCGACCGTTAGGGGCGCCACCGCTTGCCACGATGGCCTTCTCGTCATCTCTTCTTGCCACCTCGCACCGCTTGGCTGCACAGCCTCCCGCCACGTGCGCCAGGAGCGATCCTGCGGCGATACGTCGTCGGGTGCGCTGGAGCGTGGGTGCAGAGGGATGGCTTCACCGCGGCAAGTACCTTGCCGCGGTCGTTGTCTTGTCGTTCCCGGAAGCTGGTCGCTCGCCGGGGTCTTGCCGGGACGCGCGGTGCGTCGCGGCAAGTTTCTTGGAAATGCCTTGGTTGGCCTTCCCGGCAAGCTCCTCTTGCCGGGGCCTTGTCCTTCCGGGCAAGCTCCTCTTGCCTGGGCCTTGTCTTCTCAGTTAAAATACTTTGTTCTTGAATGGCTCCAAAGAAACAAACGGAGGACCTTGGCGGTCGTCCGGCAAGCCTTGCCGCGGGGCGCTGCGACTGCCCGTGCACAAGTTCGGGATACTAGGGTACCCCTACTCTAGTACACCGACAGGAGCCCCCGGGCCTGGGCCACACGCGGTGCCGAGCGCTGTGGGGCCAGGCCCAAAGCAGGGCATGGGCACGTGCGGGCCAGTGTCATGTCAAATCTAACTCCGCATCCACCGCGCCCTCCCGTAACGGCACGCGTCGATCACGGCGTCGTGGGAGAGGACGTGGGCGGTTTCTTTAATCGAAAAAGGCGTAACGTTCGCCTCTCCCTCCTTATAAGTAGGGGAAACAGAGGCCGTTCCCCCACCTTCGCAACTTGCAGTTCCTTCCTCAGAAAACTCCGCCGCTCCCTCCCGCTTCCCAAAGGCCGAAAGAGAGAGCAGCATTCCGTCCCCGTCGCCGCCGTCGCCACCAGCACCGTCGACTTCCCCCACCACCTCCGCCATGGCTCCGAAGGCCGGGAAGGGTGTGAAGTCCGCCAAGGCGCTGCGGCTTGAGGCGATGCGCAAGGAGCGAGCACTCCCCCCCCCCCCGAGCTCACCGCAAAGGCGCTGTGGGAGTGGTTCTACCTATTCTGGTCGACGGAGACATGGGCGCATCCGCGCACGCAGGTACTCTCCGCCGAAGCTTCCAATTCCGATCGCTGCCCAAGGGGATACTACTTCTTCCCCTTGTTCTTTTATTGCGGGCTCTGCCCGCCTTTTTCCGATTTCTTCTGCGACATCATGAACACATACGGACTCCACCTTCTCGATTTCACCCCCAACGCCGTCCTGACCATGGCGGTGTTCGCGCATCTTTGCGAGAACTTCGTTGGAATCCACCCAAACGTCGCCCTCTTCCGCCACTACTTCATGCCCCGGGTCGAGAAAGGAGAGCCCCTAGCCGGCGGCATCGCCTGGATCTCGAGAGCCGGCAAGAAGGAGACATATCTGACGGGGAGCTCCGTAGCAAGTGGGATGAGTGGAGGGCGGAGTGGTGTTGGATTGTTGACGCGGACCCGCAGCCATTCACCAACCTGCGCCAAGCCCGAGAAGTGCGTGGCGGAGATTGGAGTGCCCTGGCGGCGGACGATGCTAGATTGAAGATCGCCACCACCCGAATTATGCGGCTCAGGCTTGCCGGGCTCACTGTAGGGGCCGTTGGCGTGGACTTCCTCCGCCGCCACATCGCCCCTCTACAGGAGAGAGGGAGGCCCGCCTGGCTGTTCGGGGGCCCGGCAGATATCATGAGGCTGCGTCCAGGCCTCAATTCTAACTTCACAGTCTTGGAGTTGGATGGAATGTTGAAGGAGCTGTTCAAGTATGACTCCAACCATCCCGAGTGGTTCAGGCTTCCGCAGGGCGTCGTCCCGTTGTGCAACAACTCCCAGCTCGATCGCATCCGCGCAATGATGCCGGAGTGCGACTCGCATGGGATTATCCCAACTTGGCGGGAGCCCTCCGACGAGGTCGTGCAGCAATTCTTCGACGACCTGGTGGAGGTAGCGGTCCGCGCCGACGAGCAGAAGCTTCTCACCCGCGACACCACCGATGAAGAGCTGCGGTATATCGCCACCAGGGCGGAGGAGGCGGCGGCAGCCGCCGCCGCGGGCGAGTTTGGGTTTATGTTGGAGGAGGCAGAGGCGGCCGAAGCGGTAAGCCTTGCCGACAGACAGGATCTTGGCGGGGAGGTCACCGGCGAGGGAGAGCCCGAAGCCGAAGCGAGCGAGCCTGCTGGGGGCGCAAGTGGCCAGGCATCCTCAAGCAACTTTCTGCGAGCGGAGCCCTCAGTGCAGCCCCCAGCTCAACCAAGACGGCGCCTCCGCAGGACCGGAGACACAGCAGGGCGGCAGACGGGCCCGCAGCCGCCGCGCCGCGGGACACGCTCTACCGCGGCAAGCACCATTGCCATAGGAGCGCCTCCCGCCGCACCGGCAACTCGGGTGGGGTCTTCTCGGGCCGGCGCTTCTGATCCTGCCGCAGCTCCCGCCAAGCATCCAAGGGATCCCACTCCTCCGCCTCGTCGCGTGGAAAGAGAACCGAACTTCGACCTTTCCGCACTCAGCTCCGACGAGGAGGAAGAGGAGGAGGAGTAAGACTCTTTCCTTGTTGTACTTATACTTCTTCATTTCTTGCTGTTTTCTTGTTTTGTATCTGATCTGCCTCTCTCTGAACCTTGTTCCATTTCAGGACTCTGGCCGAGAGGGTGGCGAAGAGGGCCAAGGTCCCCTTGGTTGTCATCGAGGACGATCCCACTGTGGCTACGGAGGATGAGTCCGAGACTACCTTGACGGACCCGCCAATCTCTCCTCGAGGCAGCCCCCAGCGCAGCCCCCAGCGTAAGTACTTGTTCACTTCCTGTTGTGGGGTGCGCATGGGTGATCTTTCCTTGTCGAAATCTTGATTGTTGGCTTGCTAGTGTAGGAGCAGAACAGGTTCACCAGGAACAACCAGGAGCCGCTCCTGAGGCGCTATCTGCCTCCGCTACACCGCCAAGAGATGATTCCATGGCGAGGGAGCGCTCTCCGGCAAGGGAGAGGTCCCCGGCAAGGGGCAGTTCTCTGGCAAGGGACGGGACTGATGATCCCCCGGTGGTGGAGCCCATGATTACGGAACCCAGCACAGGTAATCCTTCTTGCCAGAAAACTTCCCTTGGGTTTTTCTTCTTCTGATCTTCTTCTTTTTGGATATTTGCTTGACCTTTTCTCCCTCTTTCTGTCTTCAGATCCTCCCTCCACGGAGCCGATGGAGACTGAGGCCACCGGCGAGGAGGGCAGGCGCCGCGACACTGACGAGATCGCTGCCCCTGAAGGAGAGGCCGGCGCTGACGATCCTGCCGATGAGGAGGCCGCCAAGGCTACCGGCGCAGGAGCTGGCGAGGGATCTGGCGGTCGCATTGACGACCCGGGGGCCGCAGGAGCGCAAGGAGCTACGCCGACCGCCGATCCCTCCGCCGCTGACGCTGCGCCAGGATCTGAAGAGCCCCAGCCCGGCGCCTACCTGAAGGCCGGCGACGGTGTCTTCATCAAGCTTCCCTGGGCGTCAAGCTCCAGGGCGCCATTCGAGGGAGAGGCTTTTGATGGAGAGGTGCTCGCCTCTGCTGGGCTGGCAGTGGTTGACGCGCCAAGCAGCAGCAACGGCGAGTCCGAGGAGGAGCAGTTGCTCCGGAGGTTGGTGTCGCTCTACCGCGCCCGACAAGCGAAGCTGGAGTCCCGGGAAGCGCTTGTCGCGCAGGCGGGACTGGATATAGAGAAGCATGCGGAGGAGCTCCAGAGCCGCAACCAAGAGGCCCTCCGGTCCATTGCGGAGGAGAGGGCGCAGCTTGCCGAGGCGAAGAAGGCCTTTCTCCTTGAGAAGGCTGAGGCAGAGGAGCAACAGAGGCTTGCCGCTGAGGATCTGTCCACCCGGAAGGTGAACTGACGCAGCGGAAAGTCAATCTGGACAGCTATGAGGATGAACTTGCGGCGCGTGAGCAGTCGCTTGGCGGAGCGCTCAAGGAGGCGAAGGATGCTGCCGCGGTTGCTGAGGCCGCCAAGCAGGAACTGGAGGTGAAGGTGGCGCAGCTGGAAGCTAGTTTGAAAGGGAAGGATGAGGAGGTTGCCGCGCTCCAGCGCGAACGCGAGAAAGACGCCCTCGCTCATGGTGATCTGCAAGTTCAGCTCGCCAACAAGGGCAGGGAACTGAACGCCGCCAAGGACTCAAATGCTGATCTGGAGCTGAAGCTGGCCACGCCGACGGAGACGCTGGACGGCGCCAAGAAGCGTGAGGAGGACTTGAAGAAAGAGATCAAGGGCAACGAGCAGCTGCTGACGAGGGCCGCCGAGACTCAAAACACCTTCAGGGCTACGGTGGAGCTCTGGACGGAGGGCCTCGTCAACATCGCTGCAGTGATCAACGAGGAGCTGGCGCGGCTGGACTTGGCGGGCTTCGAGTACCCCTCCGACGAGAACCTTCAGCCCAGCGCCAAGCTCACTTTCTTCTTCAAGGGCGTGGCGACGGCGCTCCAGCAACTCCGGGAAAGGATCCCAAAGCAGCTGGCCGACGAGTCGCACTCAATCTGTGCCGGAGTTCTGGAGAAGGTGCTGGTGAAGGTGGCCTTCCACAACCCAGGCCTCAACCTCACCAACGTCCTCAGAAGGTTGCCGGCGGATGCTGATCTTGACGCACTCAAGGCCCTCGTCGCACCCATTGTGAACAGGGTGAACGAGGTCAAGAGGGTTGAAGGCGGCCGCGTTGATTAGGCCGCTCACTTGTTTCTTTGCTTGCCGCTTTTCTGGTCGTGAGAACACTTTGTTAGAGCCGCGACAAGTTATTTTTGTAATATAACTCTATCTTAGGTATCATCTGCTAAGTTATTTCCTTTACTTGATCTCTCCCTTTGTATGCTTTTACCCTACGCTTTTAGGGAACTTGCTGGCATGGGCACCCTTGCCGCGAGCGCTGAGTGCGGAACATCAGCAGCCTGCTGGCGGTGATGCCTCTGGCAAGAAACCTTGTCGCAGCTAGTCGCATCACACTTAAGTTGTTGAGCGGACTCGAAACAAAGTAAGGGCGCAACTAGCTACGAGTTGGTTCCTCCGCGCACAAGTTTTCCATAGAAAGTGTGATCGTTCGAGGAAGATAACTTAAAAAATTTAAAAACTAATTGCTCAAACTTTGGCAACTTAGCTTTTCTGTCGTCTACTTCCCCTAAGGGCAGATCTTTTCTTGAACGATGCCTGGTCCACACCATTATCTTCTCCTTCCCCCCGGCAAACTTGTGCGCGAGGGAAACCTTCTCCTTTTTGCAAAAAAAGAAAGAAGAGAAAATAATGACATGGAGCCTCGCTGCTCGTTATTGCTTACCGGGGCTTGGTGCTGCACAAGGTGTCAGATAGTACATGCTAGAAAAGAAAGAATGCATGAAATTGACAGAAAACGCGAAGCACACAAGCTTTATTTATGCACAGGGTCTGTGCCTGGCTTTGTACAGAGGATTACATGCAACAGCGGCAAGACTTGTACAAAAGGTGGTTGCCAGAACGGGTTCCGGCAACCGCACCTTATGGGTAAAACTTACAAAGATGCTCGATGTTCCAGGAGTTGCTCACCGGAACGCCATCTTCGCTCTCAAGGCGGGCAGCGCCGGGCCTAGTGACTCGTTTCACCCGGTAAGGGCCTTCCCACTTCGGCGTCAACTTGTTGGAATTCTTGGCGGACTGAACACGCCGAAGAACAAGATCGCCTTCCTCGAAGCTTCTGGCTCTAACTTTGCGGCTATGGTAGCGGCGCAAAGCTTGCTGATATCGAGCAGCTCGTACAGCAGCCTAAAGACAATCTTCCTCAAGGAGCAGCGCGTCATCTTGTCGCAGCTGATCTTGCTCAAGCTCATCATAAGCGAGCACTCGAGGCGATCCATATACGAGTTCCGTGGGGAGAACTGCTTCTGCTCCGTAGACTAGAGCAAAAGGTGTCTGTCCTGTGGCTCGATTTGGCGTCGTCCTGATCGACCAAAGAACCACCGGCAGCTCCTCGATCCAGTTTCTTCCGCACTTGTGCAGCCTGTCGAAAGTTCTGGTCTTGAGCCCACGCAGCACTTCAGCATTTGCCCTCTCCGCTTGAACGTTGCTTCTCGGGTGAGAAACAGAAGCAAAGCAGATCTTGGCGCCAAGATCTTGGATGTACTGCATGAAGGTGCGGCTCGTGAATTGCGTGCCATTGTCAGTAATGATCCTGTTAGGGATCCCGAAACGGCAAACAATGGACCTGAAGAACTTGACTGCTGACTCTGCTGTCACCTTCCTCACTGGTTCCACTTCCGGCCACTTTGTGAACTTGTCGATGGCGACGTACAAGAACTCAAAGCCCCCGACAGATCGGGGAAAGGGGCCGAGGATGTCAAGCCCCCAGACCGAAAATGGCCAGGATAAAGGGATCGTCTGGAGAGCTTGAGCTGGCTGGTGTATCTGCTTGGAATGGAACTGGCACGCTTCACACTTGGTTACTTGTGCAGTTGCATCCTGGAGGGCTGTCGGCCAAAAGAAACCTTGTCGGAACGCTTTGCCGGCAAGTGCTCTTGCGCCAATGTGGTGGCCACATATGCCTCCGTGTATCTCTGCCAACAGTTCCTGTCCATCTTCCCGGGAAATGCACTTCAATTTCACACCATTGAGTCTTATTCTGTACAGTGTGTTGTCGACAAACTTGTACATACTCGACTGCCGGGCTACTTTTTCCGCTTCTTCTTGCTCTTCGGGAAGTTCTCCTGTTTGAAGGAAATGGACAATCTGCTGTGCCCATGCCGGAGCTTGCGGCTCAACAGCAAGGACTAAAGGCACAAATGCTGCTGCGGGAACATCTGCTTCTACGGCAAGAACCTGCGGTTCAGCTGGAGCTTGATGTTCCCCGGCAAGCTTGCCAGCGCAAGACTTGTCGGGGGCGTCTGCTTCAACGAAACAAACCATCTGGCTTGTCGGAGCAGACTGCCCCTCAGCGCTGTTTGTGTTGATTTTGGGGACCTTCTTGGCAGCGACTTTGGGGAGCTCTGCCGGAAAGTAGTCACCAGAAACCAACTTCCTCTTCCTGCTCTGTCCAGTTGATGGTGTTACAGATGGCTGAGTCAGCTTGAGCACAAAGATTCCTGGTTCCACAGGCAACTTCAGTGCGGCGCACTTTGATAGGCCGTCGGCGATGTCATTCTAAGCTCTCGGGACATGCTCCATCTTTAGGCCATCAAAGTGCTCTTCTAGCTTTCTCACTTCATCAATGTAGGCTTCCATCAACGGACTCTGATAATCCTTGTTCACTTGGCGGACGACAAGCTGTGAGTCACCTCAGACTATGAGTTTCTTGATCCCAAGGTCTACTGCAATTCTGAGGCCGGCAAGCAATCCTTCATACTCTGCAGTATTGTTTGTTGCTTGCTCCTTGGGAAAGTGCATTTGGACGACGTACTTGAGATGCTCTCCGGTGGGTGCGACAAGCAGCACGCCTGCACCGGCGCCTTGCAGCGAGAAGGCACCATCAAAGTACATCAGCCACTCTTTGCTTGCCTCCTTGACGGGGATGCTCATCTCTGGAGTTTCTTCATCAGGTGTTGGCGTCCATTCTGCTATGAATTCTGCCAATGCTCGGCTCTGGATAGTTGAAGTACTTTCAAACTTGAGGCCAAAGCTTGACAATTCCAGTGCCCACTCGACAATCCTGCCTGTTGCTTCTGGATTCTGCAATATCGTCTTCAACGGAAAGCGAGTGACAACTGTGATCTCGTGTGCTTGAAAGTAGTGGCGCAGCTTTCTCGAGGCCATGAGGAGGCCAAAAAGCAATTTCTGCACACCAGAGTACCTCGATCTAGCCCCCTGCAGAAGGGAACTAACAAAGTAAACTAGGCGCTGCACCATTTTCTTCTGCTTCTCTTCCAGTGGCTGCGCAGATCCATCCTTGTCGGGACCAGAGCTTGTCAGGGAAGCCCCCTACTTGTCGCTGGACGTGCTTGGCGCGGCCGCTGGCTCATCGTCTGCCTCCCTCTCCGCTACTAACACAGCACTAACCACTTGATTGGTTGCTGCTAGATATAGCAGCAACTTCTCTTGTGGTTTAGGTGCGACAAGTATTGGAGTGGAGGACAAGTATCTCTTCAAGTCCTGCAGCGCAGCCTCCGCTTCCGGAGTCCATTTCATTGGACCTGCCTTTTTCAATATTTTGAAAAATGGCAGGGCGCGCTCAGCAGACTTAGAGATGAACCTGCTGAGAGCAGCTACGCAGCCGGCAAGCCTTCGTACATCCTTGACGCGCTTCGGTGCTTCGATCTGCTCAATAGCTTTAATCTTGTCGGGATTGGTTTCAATCCCCCGCTGAGACACAAAGAATCCGAGAAGCTTTCCGGAGGGGACTACAAACACACACTTCTCGGGATTTAACTTGAGATTGATCTTGCGCAGATTCGCAAAGGTCTCATCCAAATCCTGGATCAGAGTTGCTCTGTCTTTGCTCTTGACCACTATGTCATCCATGTAAGCTTCTACATTTCTGTGCAACTGTGGCTCAAAAGCTTCGTGAACTACCCTCGCAAATGTTGAACCAGCATTCTTCAGTCCGAAAGGCATCCGTACGAAGCAGTACATACCACATGGAGTAATGAATGCGGTTTTCTCCTCATCCTCTTCTGCCATGAAGATCTGATGGTATCCTGAGTATGCATCCAAAAATGAAAGCAAGTCACATCCGGCTGTGGAGTCAACAATCTGGTCAATGCGCGGCAAGGGAAATGGGTCTTTGGGACAAGCTTTATTAACATCGGTGAAGTCAATACAAAGCCTCCATTTCTCGTTCGCCTTGCGCACGACAACTGGATTGGCCAACCACGTGGGATGGAGCACTCCTCTGACAAGGCCTGCTGCTTCCAGCTTCCTGATCTCTTCCGCAATGAACTCTTGTCTTTTCACTGCTTGTTTTCTGACTTTCTGCTTGACGGGCCGCGCGTGAGGACAGACGGCAAGGTGGTGCTCAATTACTTTCCTGGGAATACCGGGGATATCAGATGGTTGCCATGCAAACACATCGACATTCGCCCGCAGGAAAGCAACGAGCGTGCTTTCCTATTTAGGGTCCAACGTGGCACTGATGGTGAAAGTACCACCAGTGTCGTCCTCCTTGGCGGCCACTTTCTTGTTCTCCGGCGGAGCTGCCTTCGATTTCTTACACTTGTAGGTGGAACTCGATGGTGCGTCCTCGACGGTAGCGCAGCACTCCGAAGAGGTGCGCTTGCCGGAGTGGGCATCAGAGCTCTTGCCGGACTTGGTCTTCTTCTTCCCCCCGGGAGCTTCAGCGGCAAGTGTCTCGCGATCTGCTGCGGCTGCTGCTTCCCGGTAGATCTTGTCGGTACAGATAAGGGCATCCTTCTTGTCGTCATGGACAGAAATGACACTTATCGGACCAGGCATCTTAAGTACGTTGTAGGCATATTGAGAGGCTGCCATGAACTTGGCGAGTGCTGGACGGCCAAGTATCCCATTGTAGGGCAATGGGAAATCAGCAACGTGAAAAGTGACCCTCTCAGTCCTGAAGTTCAGCTCGCTGCCGAATGTTACCGGCAACGTGATCTTCCCCTTCGGCTTGCTCCTTCCCGGGTTGATTCCTTGGAAAGTGCCGGTCTCTTCGAGCTCGCTGTCGGGGATCTGGAGCTTCTTGAGTACCGCTGAGGAGATCAGGTTCAAGCCGGCCCCGCCGTCAACTAGCATCTTTGTGACCTTGAGGTTGCGGATAGTTGGTGAAACCAACATCGGCAAGCACCCGACCGCAGTTATGCGATCAGGGTGATCCTCAACGTCAAAGATGATAGGCGTGCTGGACCATTTTAGGGGCTTGCGCGACTCAACTGATGGTTCTGCTGCATTAACTTCCCGCACCCACTGTTTGAGCTGGCGGTGCGAAGTATGCAGAGAAGCACCACCGTCAACGCACAAAACCTCTGTTGCTTTCTGAAACTCCTGCTCGTCGGCCTCATCATCCTCCATGTCTTCATCTTCGTCTTCGTCTTCATCCTTGTCGCGGCCGCTGGGAGGCCTGTCTCCTTGCCGCTGCTTGGCCTTGCCGCGGCGTCCCCCCCGGCCGGGACGTTTCTTGCCGGACCCTCCAGCACCTTCTTGGGCTCTTTCCTTGTCGCGCCGCTCGTATTCAGCTTTCTGCAGCTCAACGAGCTGGTCAACCTTCTTGCAAGTCTGGAGGTCATGGCCCTTGGTGCGGTGGATCTTGCAGTACTGCTTGCCGGAGCCTTCCTGTTTGTCGGCGGCCGCCACAGCCTCCTCGCCGGAGCTACCAGCTTTGGCCTTCTTGGCGTCGCCTCCGTTGCCGGACTGCTCGACGACTAGCACATCCTTAGCTTTCCTCTTCCTGTTGTTCCGCCGCCGGTTTTCCTTTGCCGGGGCGGCATCCTCACTGTCAGATCCTCCTGCTCCTTGTGTTCTCTCCGGGGAGTTTCCTCCCCTCCTCAGCACGTGCGCACTTGTCGGCCAGGGCATATAGCTCACTGACGTCTCTAATCTTGGACATCGCCATCTCCTCCCTCATCCTGCGGTTATGCACATTCTGATGGAACGCGCTAATGACCGTGGCAGGGTGGACGTCTGGGATGTTGCGCTGCACTTGGCTGAATCTCTGAATGAACTTGCGCAGGGATTCTCCTTCCTTCTGGGCGAGCAAATGAAGGTCGCTCTCCTGGCCATGGGGCTTGTGGCCGCCTGTGAAGGCGCCGACAAACTGATGGCACAGGTCCGCCCAAGAAGAAATGGAGTCGTCCGGCAAGTGCATGAGCCAGGATCTAACATTGGGCTTGAGCACCAGCGGGAAGTAGTTGGCGAGGATCTTCTCGTCGCGCCCCCCAGCAGCTTGCACCGCAATGGTGTAGATGCTGAGGAACTCCGACGGATGTATCCTGCCATCGTACTTCTCGGGCACATCTGGCTTGAAGTTCTTGGTACTGGGCCACTGGACTTGCCGCAGCTCACGGGTGAACGCAGGGCAACCTCCCGCGTACGGCAAGTCGCCTAGTTCCCCTGGCGCATGCATGTCGACAGTGGGCCCAGCGCGCTGGTCGGACTGACGCCGCGCTTCTCTTCGGCGCTCGATGCGGGTACGAGCGTCCTCTTGTCGCCGTTCCTGAAGAACTTGGCGCTGATCGCGACGAGCTCGCGGACTTGACGACGCGGTGGAGTCGCTATCAAGGTTGACCCGGCGAGTCGGCGATCTTGGCCTTCGGGGAGGAGAGTGCACAGAAGTTGCACCTCCTCTGGTCTTGTCGTCATCGGCCCGCGCCCGGGAGTCTTGCCGCGACTTCGACATGCTCGGTTGCTGGGGAGTGTCGTCGTTGGCGAAGCCGATGAGGCTCTGAATGGTGGCCCTCCAGTCGTCAATCTTGTCCGGCGCTGGAGGGTAATCCAGGAGCAGTTGGGCTCGAGCCAACGCTTCTTCTGGAGTCTTGGGTGGCGGCGGGGAACGGCGCGAGGAGCGGGTTATGCTCGAACTTCTAACTGGGTTAGAAGGAGCGGTACCCCGTCCAGGCGACCGCGCCGCGCTCGCGCCAGCGTGTTGACGCGCATGCTGGCCTTGAGCGTCCCGGGATCCACCAGCTCGGCCTTGTTCCAACGCAAGTACGGTACCGCGAGTACCATGACGCGGTTGGTCTCGCGCATCCTGAGAAAGACGCGACGCGTGCACGGACGCCGAGGTTTGTGCCACCTTGTCCTTGGACCTGGTAGCATAATGAGCTCCCTCGTCAGCGCCCGTTCCTCCGCCGGCGTCTTCCCCACCACCCGTTTGCTCCGGTGGGGGTGGGATTGACGCGGACGGAGCAGCCACCTCCGAAGCCTTCTTCTTCGGTGGCATGTCGATGAAGATGTTGATGATGCGGCTCGCGTGAACGCCGGATCAGGTTCACACAACCTCGACGCCCCCTACTTGGCGCGCCAAAGGTGTCGTGGGAAACAAGCACCTATGGGGCAGGGGGTCCCTTCTCGGTCCGGCAGGGAGCGGAGGGCGCACGAAGAGCAGATCGAGGCGAGCACACGAGCGGTTTTTACCCAGCTTCGGAGCTCTCCGGAGAGATAAAACTCCTACTGCTGCTTTGTGTTTATTGAGTTCTTGCTCAGGAGTGGTCAGCGCTACCGAACCAAGCTTGAGAGTGTTCTGTAGTTTCGGAAGAGTCGAACCCCCTCTACGTTGCGCATGGGCCTCCTTTTATAGGCTAAAGGGGTCACCGACAGCTGGCAACGCAGGCAAGGGTACAAATGTAAAAATGGTGGTGGGCACAACTGTTACCTACAGTGTATCCTACCTAACTCTGACGGCAGGGGACAAGAGCATTTAATGCCCGTCTGCGTCGTCCAAACAGTGCGTAAAAGCGACCGTTAGGGGCGCCACCGCTTGCCACGATGGCCTTCTCGTCATCTCTTCTTGCCACCTCGCACCGCTTGGCTGCACAGCCTCCCGCCACGTGCGCCAGGAGCGATCCTACGGCGACACGTCGTCGGGTGCGCTGGAGCGTGGGTGCAGAGGGATGGCTTTGCCGCGGCAAGTACCTTGCCGCGGTCGTTGTCTTGTCGTTCCCGGAAGCTAGTCGCTCGCCGGGGTCTTGCCGGGACACGCGGTGCGTCGCGGCAAGTTTCTTGGAAATGCCTTGGTTGGCCTTCCCGGCTAGCTCCTCTTGCCGGGGCCTTGTCCTTCCCGGCAAGCTCCTCTTGCCGGGGCCTTGTCTTCTCAGTTAAAATACTTTGTTCTTGAATGGCTCCAAAGAAACCAACGGAGGACCTTGGCGGTCGTCCGGCAAGCCTTGCCGCGGGACGCTGCGACTGCCCGTGCACAAGTTCGGGATACTAGGGTACCCCTACTCTAGTACACCGACAGGGCGAGTTCGGATTCTTTTCCTACTAGACTCTGCTCCAAGCTCTCGCTTTTCGTCACAGCATCCCGAAGCTCCTGCTCAGCCATGATGACCCTGGCCTCGTGTTTCTCATGCAGCGCCTGTTCGGCGGCAGCCTTCTCTTGGGCATCAGCCGCTGCCTTCTTCAGCTCCTCATATTCAGCACTCGCTCCTAGGGCGTATAACATAAACACTTTTCAATAGGCACACTTATTCATTTGTGCCCAATGTAAGACAATGTTCAAACATACCTTGCTTCTCCTCCAATTACTTCTTCACACGGCCAAGTTCTTCTTCGGCCCGTTTCAGGCTCCCTTTCAGTTCGAACACTTCCGCATCATGAGCGGTCGTTCTCTCCACAGACGCCTGTTTTCAAATACATGGGTATGCATCATTAAATAAAGGTTCCCATTACAATAGAGGATTTGATCTCCTGCCCGGCTCTCTTTTTCCGGACAGTGTATCAGGGGCTACTCCTCATATCATACTAATTCTTTAAAGGTTCCTTAGAAACCATACCTCAAAGGCCTTTATAAGGCCAAGACAGGACTCATTCAGCCCGCTTTCGGCAGCCTGAATCTTTCCAACCACCATACCCATAAGGGTCCGACGTTCATCAATGGCGGATGCATTCTTTAACGCTGTCAATAGGCCACATGGCAGTTCTGCGTAGACAGAGGTTGCCGGCAGAGCGGTCAAACTTCCCTTCATGGAAGGTGGCCGCTCGCCCGATCCTGGAGCCTTAGAGGCCTCCAGAACCTTATCCGGCTCTGAGCCTCTTTGGGACGACATCTCGGTGTCGCGCCCAGACTTCAGAAAAGGAATCCCCGAAGGTGTCTCGCTCGCCACAGCATTCGAGCTCAACAAATCCTCTGATGAGGACTGTCCAGCAGGAGACCCCGCCGGGTTGTACGAAGTGTGGCGACAGTTAAAACTACTATGCCCAGACGACCCTGGATACATAGGCGTATTCGGATTTCGGTTACTTATGATTTTCCCAGGGGCTGGGCCTCGGGATCCCACTCCGGGCTGTTATCGGCAGCTGGGGTGGATACCTTTGAAGGGGAACCTCGCCCTCTCTTGGGCAATTCGGCCTCCAGGGACGGGGAAGCTGCATGCTTCTTCCCGCCTGCAGAGCGAGGCTCGTCCTCCTCTGCCCCCTCCTCTTTGTCTTCGGAAGGAGCATCGCTGGAGCCTTCGGATCTGGCGTCTGAAGCCTCGCGACAGCGGAGGCCACTCCGGGTCTTCTCGACCTTCTGAGAGGCCTCCTTCTTAGGAGCCTTGTAAGGCGCAGGGACCAGCATCTTCGTTAGAAGAGGTCCGGCCGGTTCCTTCGGCAGTGGGGCCGGACATTGTATCCGCTCCACCTTCTTTATCCATCCCTGAGGTCACGATAATTCACGATTAGAATTGTCCCTCAGGACATGCCAACTGAAGCATGGATGGACAGGGCGTGGCTGCGACTTACTGGGCTTGGAGAATAGGATAATTGATACCCCCGATCCTCGGCGGAATCCAGCCATTTGCCGAACTTAAAGAGCACCTTCCAGATATCCTCGTGGGAGGAATCATAGAGATCCCGGAGGGTTTGGTGCTCAGTTGGGTCGAATTCCCATAAAGTACAGGCTCGACGCGGCAAGGAAGAACCAGGCGAACTAGCACCACCTAGACCACGTCAACAAGCTTAACGTCCTTATCGACCATACTCCGAACACGCGTCTGGAGCAGTGACAGCTCATCAGACGAGCACCAGTTCGGGCCCTTCCTGGGCAAGGACGTAAGCCGCAGTGGAGCTCCGGATCTGAACTCAGGAGCTGCTGCCCACTTTTCGCCGCATGGTTCGGTGATATAAAACCACTGCTGCTGCCACTCCTTGACGGAGTCGTTGAAAGTGCCCTTCGGCCAAACTACCTTGGGCATCTTGCTCACCATGGCGCCGCCGCACTCGGCGTGTTCGCCACTCACCACCTTGGGCTTCATATTGAAAATCTTCAGCCACAGGCCGAAGTGGGGCGGAATCCGGAGGAAGGCCTCGCATGCGACGATGAACGTCGAAATATTGAGAAAAGAGTTGGGGGAAAGATCATGAAAATCAACCCCATAGTAATACATGACTCCGCGTACAAATGGGTGGAGGGGAAACCCAAGCCCACGGACAAAATGGGGAAGGAACACGACTCGCTCGTGGGGCTCCGAAGTAGTGACAACCTGTCCCGCCGGTGGGAGACGGTGGCCAATCTTCTTGGCCAGATACCCGGCTTCCCGGAGCTTCTTGATATCCTTCTCCCGGATGGTAGAGGCCATCCATTTGCCTCCTGCTCCGGATCCGGACATCTTTGAAGACACTCTCTTCGAAGGAGAAGAAAAACGCTCGGGCATTAGGGCTCGAGCAGAGGGTAATGAGTTAGTGGAAGGAGAAGGTTTGGGTGAAAGAGGAAGATGCCCTATCTCTTTATAAGAGAAGGTAGGAGCTTTTTGCGCCTCCCTACTTGCCTGGTGGAGCCCGCTCACATCCCAGTTACCACGATTGGCGGGGCGGTTGGATTACCCATGCCCGTATTGATGAGAATCCCGCGATAAGGGGACACGATCTTCGTTTCGATGAGACATAGTAAGGAAACCGCCTCGCAATATACGCTGAGGCTGGGCATTGTCAGCTGAAGTATCATTCTGTCTACGGGGGTATGTGAAGATCATTTTGTAGATCAGGACACGGCCTACGTGTTTAATAAATAACCTTGGAGTATTCGGAGGAGGAACCCACCTTGCAATGCCCAAGACAAGACTGCGCGCCGGACTCATCGTCATTGAAGCCTAGTTCAGGGGCTACTGAGGGAGTCCTGGATAAGGGGGTATCCGGACAGCCGGACTATATTCATCGTCCGAACTATAGAAGCGTCAAGATACAAGACTCAAGGCTTCGGCTCATGTCCGGATGGGACCCTCCTTTGCGTGGAAGACAAGTTTGGCGATTCGGATATTATGTTTTCTTCCTTGTAACCGACTCCATGTAAACCCTAGCTCTCTGGTGTCTATATAAACCGGAGAGGATGGTCCTTAGAAGGCCGATCAAAATTACAATCATACCATCATAGGCTAGCTCTTAGGGTTTAGCCTCTACGATCTCGTGGTAGATCTACTCTTGTATTCCACATATCTTCAATATTAATCAAGCAGGAAGTAGGGTTTTACCTCCATCGAGAGGGCCCGAACCTGGGTAAACATTGTGTCCCTTGCTTCCTGTTACCATCAGCCTAAGGCACATAGATCGGGACCCCCTATCCGAGATCCACCGGTTTTGACACCGACATTGGTGCTTTCATTGAGAGTTCCTCTGTGTCGTCGCTTCAAGGCTTGATGGCGTCTTCAATCATCAACAACACAGGCCAGGGGGAGACTTTTCTCCCCGGACAGATTTTTGTGTTCGGCGGCCTCGCACTGCGGGCCAATTCGCTTGGCCACCTTGACCAGATCGAGAGGGACCGAACCTGGGTAAACATTGTGTCCCTTGCTTCCTGTTACCATCAGCCTAAGGCGCACAGATCGGGACTCCCTACCCGAGATCCGCCGGTTTTGACACCGACAGTCACGGAGGTGGACGACGACAATTTTGAGCCAAAGGCACTTGAGGAAGCACGCACGTGCTATGACAATCAAATAGGCTGCATCGTACGGACAACCGCCACCATCAACGATGAGAAACTACAAAAGATAGCTAATATGAGGCCCTCCCTCCTAAAGAAGTTTCACCAGATATTCTTGTTCCCGGGCCGGAACGAAAAGGATTATTGGTAGGAACTTGTACTCTACCAGGCCTAGGGCGTAAGCAGTAAGGGAAGGAGGGGGCTGGGCGAGGCGTTGAGTGGCCGCGCCGGCGGTTGGGCGCCGTCGCGGGAGAGGAGGATGGTGGCAGCGGCGCAAGGGCAAGGGGCGGCTAGGGTTCCGGCTCCTTTGGGAGACGGGCAATAGAGATAATATTATTCTTATTGCTTGATTCCAAAAAGAGTCTTACAGTCTATATTTATAACCTAGATAACTTGCATAAGAATTAACCTAAGATAACTTGTGGTCTAAGATTGCCCGGTGGGCCTAGCTAAACTGGTCATAACACTTCTCCCCGCTTGCACAAACAGCTCGTCCTCGAGCTGTAAGGTGGGGAAGCTCTTGCTAAACTTCTCGAGGTGATCAACCAGCGTCAAACACCTTCTCGACCACCACCTTGTCGGCATCTGGGGCGGCCCGGTCGGCGGCGATGGCATCCTCCGGAGTGCAGTATGTAACCTCCAGGTAGAAGAGTCGCGGGCAGGCATGGCCGGGCGTGTAGGTTTCATCGCAGTTGAAGCACAACCCTTGGCGGCGGTGCTCGAGTAGCTCGGCTGAGGTGAGCCGGTGGAACAGGTGCGCCGCGGTCGCGGAGAGGGGTGCCGCGGAAGCCTGCGCAGGTCGACCTTGCACGAAATCCGGCCCGGGTAGCAACCCAGCGGTCCGGGACGGTGATGCCTGCTGGATGGCCAACACGCGGCGCTCGAACGCGCGGGCGTAGTACATGGCCGACTGGAGATCCTGGGGTCCCCGAAGTTCCACGTCCAAGCGGATGTGATCCGGAAGTCCACCGACGAAGAGGTCGGCCCGCTGCTGCGCCGTCACGCCCGATGCGTGCCACGCCAAGGCCTGGAAGCGGTCGGCGAAGTCCTGCACCGTGGAGGTGAAGGGAAGGCGACCGAGCTCCGCCAAGCGGCTTCCGCGGACCAGGGGCCCAAAGCGAAGGAGGCAGAGCTCGCGGAAGCGCTCCCAAGGGGGCATGCCGCCCTCGTCCTGCTCGAGGGTGTAATACCATGTCTGTGCCGCACCACGGAGATGGTACGAGGCGAGCCAGGTCCGCTCCGAGGGGAGGGTGCGCTGCCCGCGAAAGAACTGGTCGCACTGGTTGAGCCAGCTGAGGGGGTCCTCCGTGCCGTCATAGGTGGCGGAGTCGATCTTGGCGAACCGCGGTGGTTTCTGGGTCAGAGCGCCGTGTCGAGATGGCTCGGAGGTGCGGAGCAGCGAGGTGGGTGATGCCTGGTCGGAGTACTCCGGGTAGGGACCCACGGAGCCAGATGGCCCACCGAACTGCGGAAACGGGGTCGGTTGCTCCGGAGCCGGGGTGTAGACCGGTGAAGGCGAAGACCCAGCCGCCCAAGCTGGTACTGGCGAGGGGATGGCGGAAACCAGACTTGTTGTATCGGAAGGCCGGCCAGCGAGGGTGCCCCCGATCTGGGCAGGGCTGGCGCCGGTGGTTGCGGCGGCAGCAGCGGGGGCTGGACAGGGGTGGTGGATGCCGAGGACAGCAACGGCTGCAGGTGCCAAAGGGGCGCCGTCGACGGTGGCTGCAGAGGTCCGGTGGCCGCTGCCTGCGGCGTCTACTGTAGCAGCCAGGGGGCCGCTGATGGCGCCGGCAGCAAGTACCAGAGGGGCGCCGCAGCGGCCGGTGGGCCGTTCGGTGGGGGCGCCTGGAACGGCAGCATGAGGGGGGCGCCGTAAATGGAGACGCCCTGGGGCGGCCACAGCGTATGGCCATAGGCGGCGAGGGGCGCCGTTGGTAGGGGCCTATAGGGCCCGGCCGCGTACTGCTGCTGCTGCTATAGGTGAAGGCCTTGGACGGCGACCACGAGATCCCGCGGGGTGGACGTGACCTGCTCCGATGTGAAGACGGCGGGTCGCGGTGGTGCAGAAGGAACCGGGGATGGCGGCGCGGACGGGGCCGCCGTGGAGACATGGCCCGCAAGTGCGGTGGTCCCGGCGGAGGATGTCGTCGGCGCGGTGAGGGGCGGCGCCGTCGTCATCGGAGCGGTGGAGCCACTGGACAGCGTCGGCGGAGGTGGTGGCAGCGACATGATCTGAACCTGGTCTCTGATTACCAAATTGGTAGGAACTTATACTCTACCAGGCCTGGGGCGTACGCAGTAAGGGAAGGAGGGGGCTGGGCGAGGCGTTGAGCGGCCGCGCCGGCGGTTGGGCGCCGTCACGGGAGAGGAGGATGGTGGCAGCGGCGCAAGGGCAAGGTGCGGCTAGGGTTCCGGCTCCTCTGGGAGCCCGGCAATAGAGATAGTATTATTCTTATTGCTTGATTTCAAAAAGAGTCTTACAGTCTATCTTATATCTTATATCTTATATCTTATATCTTATATCTTATATCTTATATTTACTAATTGGAGGCACCATACGAGACACCACATTAAATCCTAGAATTAAGAAATTTTAACCATACGATTAATATATGATTCATCTATAGCCGTAGGATGAACTATGAGAGTCCAACTCTCCTGTCCCACGTACAAGAGTCCTCCTCCCCGTATACGATTAATAAATTGTGTGCCTATATTGGACGTACACAAGAGGAGTCCTCACGTCCATATCTCTCAAAAAAAAACTGTGTGCCGTCTCCTCCTAGATTTGATGTACGCAAGAGGGTTCCTCCCCTTCGTCTCTCTCTGTTTCCATCGAGACAAAAATCTGATCATCATCTTCCTCGATATGACTACGAAATCTGCAAGCTGCATCTGACGCAATCAGCGAGGACATGATGTTGAAGATGCATCAGCCTTCTTGAGTCCTCTCTGATGCATCATACCAGTGTTATGGCTCTAGGGCTCCATTGCAATAACCAGCAATGGGCGTCGTGTTGCCCGAAACCATGTACTTTGCAACACAGTAAGTTTCAGCGTTCTCATGTTAGCAACACAATATTTTGTCTCATGTCTGATCCATGTGCTGATTTGATCTGGAGAAGTTTGGACCACACAATCTTTTAGGGCCGGTGCAATTGATCTATAAGAGCATTGGTCCTGCAGAAACATTGTATGGACCTTCTAGGGTTTTGTCTTGATGTAAAATCAGAATTTTTTTATCTGGTCCGTGTCATTGCTAGCATAGTTTAGCTGCATCTAACGCAATCAGCGAGGACATGATGTTGAAGATGCATCAGCCTTCTTGAGTCCTCTCTGATGCATCATACCAATGTTATGGCTCTAGGGCTCCATTGCAATAACCAGCAATGGGCGTCGTGTTGCCCGAAACCATGTACTCTGCAACACAGTAAGTTTCAGCGTTCTCATGTAAGCAACACAATATTTTGTCTCATGTCTGATCCATGTGCTGATTTGATCTGGAGAAGTTTGGATCACACAATCTTTTAGGGCCGGTGCAATTGATCTATAAGAGCATTGGTCCTGCAGAAACATTGTATGGACCTTCTAGGGTTTCGTCTTGATGTAAAATCAGAATTTTTTTTATCTGGTCCGTGTCATTGCTAGCATAGTTTATCTCGCGATCTGATCGGCGATCCGATGTAGAGTGGTGTGATACCATTATTCTTCTGAAAGTATATTTGTTGTCCAATTGTTGGATTCATTGTAAGTTTGTAACTACATCTGATCTTTCTAGATAATTTTTCATCGCTTGCTATGCAGAAGCATAGTTTTAAATAGCGCGCTAAGCATCTTAGCGGTGGACCTCTTCCAAATGCTATAGCGTGCTATAGCGGAGCTATAGCGCGCTATTTAAAATGCTTGTTCATTTGTTTGGACCAAAGTCTCTTAGCGCAAGACCTTTTGTGTATGCTATAGCGGAGCTATAGCGGGCTATTTAAAACAGTGTGCAGAACACTGCTCATGCATTAGTTTATCTCATCATGGTGGCATGTAGGTTGTACTTCCACCTATAGTCCTACTAGCATGATATGTGAATTATTTAATGTGTGTGATGCATGGACGCAAGCATAGGTATATGAATAATAAGAGACACAGTATGAGCCATTCCGAAATTCTCATATTGTTAAGTTCATCATCGGTAGTTTGATAGAATCGATACATCCAGGTTAATCTACCCGTATTTTCCTTCTGGTACGTGCTATTGCTAGCATAGTTTATCTCGCGATCTTATCGGCGATCCAACATAGTTCAAAATATTATCAGATGTTGAGTGGTATGGTCCAATTATTCTTCTAAACGTATATCCTACTAGCACACGTTATGGCTGATTCAGTCCTCCAGTATGAGTGCCACTCCTTAACAGCCAAATCCTCAGGTTTGATCATTTCCTGCTAGAGTTTTTTCTTATGTTCTTACCATGATTATTTACATACAACTAACGTTGATGTTCTTTCAGGCTAGGAGTTTTTCCCCACTTGTGAGATCTGAATATTCTGAACTTCAGGATAAATCTAATACATGATCAGGTACATGATTACGTGCAGATTCCAAAAGGGCCTCATGATGGTTTGTGTCCTTTTTTATTCAAATGAAAACACCAAGATATTATTCTTACTGTTACAGTAGTACTTAGCAGGATTATCCTAGCAGCCGAGCCAATTTTCCGTCAGGTGATTACAGAGTTAAGGTAGGTCTTAATATATTGATGGGCAGAGCTCCTGTGGGTTATGAGAAAAAAAAAGTAATGGTAGTGAATTTTCATGGTAGGCTTTACTGTGTCTTGATAGGTTCAGCCGGAATGTGTAAGGCCGGAATTTTCAGAATATTTCCAGTTCTATGCCAAGCTCGAATTAAGGTGTGTCTTAGGTGGAATACTAAAGAAAGAGGTTTCAGTTATTGCAGTCAGAGAAAACTGTGTGATCCTTTGATGAAAACCCAATTATGATATATGTGATATAATCTGTGGCTATTGTTATTCGTTATTGAGCAGATGTTTACATAGTAATAAAAAATTATTGGAGTTAGCACCGTACTTAGGTTTCTCGAGTGAGAAGCAGGTTAACTCTTTTGGAACATTAGAAACTATGGAGTTCACTCATAGCTCATCTATTTCTCAAGGATCCACATTTTTTGCTTGCACTTCTTTCTTTCAAAAAGAGGGATCCAACATGTCATTAGGTAATACAAAAAACGACCACAAACTAGGGCTGACAAATAGATGAATACCCGACAAAGAAAAATAGATATGTGGATCCCACTAATTATTTTGATTGGAAGTTGACGCACCGATCTCATCTCATTAGTAGTTTGGCAAGGAGACTGTACTGGTAATTTCAGTTTGTGATGATTTTGCCTTTTAAACATGTTGGATTAACAAATTAGCAATGTTCAGGAGATGATGCACCGCTGCAAAGTACTCATGATTGTCATAGTAGTTAGTAAATCATTGTCTATCATTAATTATGTGTTTCTTCATATAGAGTGATATTACGTAGAGGAAAAGCAGAAGGCCTTCTATTGACATAAATTTTGGAGCTTTAGTAAAACTCTTCAGGTTTGCACGGTTGGTTGTCTTCTGGAAAGGGCTTAAGAAAGATGGTCTTTATCTTTGCGACTTAGATAAAGTATTGTCCCTACTCAAAAAGTATTTTGTTTCTGTTTGTATGATCAATCACAGTAAGTACACGTACAATAATGAGGAGAGACCAGATAATGCTACTTGAGACTTTAATTGTGCACTGTGTCCTTCTCCACCTAATGAAACACAAGCAAGGAGACATACATTTTTATCTGTACATGTATTATAGGACTTCCATCTGTTGTTACTTGGGTACTAATCTGGCGATACTGATAGCTGCACATAGGGAAGAAACAGTTTGTATATCTTTCTCAGGTTTACCATCTTATAACATTAATTCCCTGTACAGAAAACATTTTTTTAAAGAGCAGACAGCAACTAGATCACTTAATTATTTGGTGTGTGTTCTTTGATTAGGGAAAAGCTAGATCCATCCAATGAGACCACCTGTTGATGCCTCATCGGCAGCCTACATGCATTCAATGAGATTCGATCACGGAATTACACTGTGTGACACTAAACAATGTAGAGATGCATGTTTTATTTATGGATCGCCTCCAGGCTTTTGGTTTGAGGTCAAACGTCCCATTGCTTCGCCCTACTATGTGTAGGCTTCCACTGTTTAATATATCAGGTATGTATATATAAACATACTACGCCTAAACGTGAATGATAGAATATGATATTGTTCTACATTATTGGTTTGCCACTTCTGAATTACGAAAGTTACTTTGATCTCATCGGGATGTCAACAATACTACTTCGCACCAACTCCGTGCAATCCTGTTCGATGGCGGTCTCTACAATTGAACGTACATAATTTATTGTAATTAGGTTATTCTAGCCATATGAAAAAATGATCTCTTTAAGTCTACGCAATTTTTGTAGCGCATACAATGGAAAAGCAGCTTCTGTCATGGCGTATTGCTGCCGTGGTCGGACAATGGGGTTGGATAGAGCCTGCAAAGTGGGTCAGAGCACCGCGAAACGGAAGTTGCTGTACGGGTCACACTTTCATGCCATCACACAAGCGATCACTCTGAGGTCATATTCATCTAACATAAGTTCTATGTACCATGTCTAAGTTAACATTTTTGACACACCATGTATAAAAGATCTTAGTTATAGGACTATTCTAACAATAATATGCCAGTATAATGAAAAGATATATGTTATGGCGTCATCTGGATCCTCAGTTTCAAAGAAGTTGGATATTTATTTGAGATATTTTCTTTGTGTGGGTATGATGATGTAAGCAAATGTGAGAATATCAGCTATTAGTTACAAAATAGTGGATTATCTAAACCTGGATGTTTCATTTTTTGTCAACAAACATGTTGGATTATTTATATTTATCAGTTCATGAAGATAACAACTCCATGCACTTGATCAATGAACTTGAGAATGGATACAGATTCACTTTTCACTTATCTCTTTTTTAATTCTAAGTGGCTTTGCTTTGATATTTATAGGTTTTGCCTGATACTCTTTGTAAATATAGCTTCGTTTACCTTCTATTGGTCCGCGAGGAACATGATATGCCTATCGCCATAGAAACAAACATCTGGAAATGACATCGACATGAATTATATTGATCAAAGTTAGATCTTATATGTCTTTACAATAATTTTATAGTTAAATATTTTGTGATATTCGAAGTTCAATTTTCACAAGGAAAAATCCACGGAGATTCAGAGACAAAAATAATATCAAAATATAGCTGAAAAATATGCACCAAGTTTCAGGCCTACAAAGAGTATCTACAAGAATGTATGATGGCATCTTTACTTATACAATAATGGTCAAAAAGAAGAGCAATATCTAGCCCGTGCAGGTGCATGGGTTGACGGCTAGTATTTATAACCTAGATAACTTGCATAAGAATTAACCTAAGATAACTTGTGGGCTAAGAATGCCCGGTGGGCCTAGCTAAACCGGTCATAACAATTATGAAGATCCAGATAAAGACTCGGCAATGAAGAAGATAAACAAACACGCCATGACCAAGTTTAGCGACGCGTTGGCCGCCTGGAAAACAAGGGTGAAAGCAAGGATCATCGACAAGGAACCCTACTCCGAGATTGTAAAGGATAATCCGACAATCACGGAAGAGCAGTTTTAAATATTCAAGGAGGCTTGCGAGGCCGAAGCTGCCAAAAAAAAGTCTAAGTACATGAAGGGGCTTCAAGAGAGGAACATTGGGAGTCACCACCTCAGAAGCCGTGGTTACGGCGGGAAGAGGTCCAAATGGGCCAAGGAGGACGCGAAAGCCGCGAGTCTGGGCATCCCAGACCCCTTGGCGGAGTTCACCGCCCCGCAGGAGCGTGACGTCCTGAGGGCCCGGCACCGTTGGGACCCAGTGAAGAAGGTTTACGAGACAAACCCTGTCACGATGGAGTTCATTAGACTACTGGTAATTTTAGTTTCTGATCAATTCGACTGCACACGTTAGTCATATTTGTAAACGATCCTTGTGCCTTTTGCAGAGAGAGCAACACAGGATTGCGGCCGAAAGCGACTCGCCGTCTGAGGCATTGGCGAGGCCCAAGTGGGACACTCCATTCAACCGGGCGTTGAACATATTGAAATGACTCCCGGTGGATACTCGACCGTCGTATGGACGCATGCACGGTGTCGGAGACGGCGCCATGTGGAAGAAGTACTACCGTGAGACCACGGAGGAGAGAAAGGAAAGAAGGAGGTTAACTAAAGAAAACATTGACAAAAAGGTTGAGATTGCGGTTGAGAAGAAATCATCTCAGACAGTCGCAACAGCGATAGCTGCCGCAAAATAGGTGGTTGCAGATATGTCTACTTCCTTGGTTCCGGCCGTTTTCACTTGGACCAGGCAAAATCCAGAAAAAATGCAGCGGACTTTCCCCTTGCTGACTTCTTGGGGAGCAGCTCGACTAGCGTTGCACCAGCACCTGCGCCCGCACCGGCTCCCGCACCTTATCCGCACCTGCTCCCGCACCGGCTCCCGCACCGGACGTGCTCGACGGTGCTTCGTCTTTGGCTGAGCTCGACGCCCTCACGGTATCTGTCACACCGGCCCCCTTCAATAAATGTATAATCTCCCGTTTTCGTTGCCTTTCGGATGTCTCACATCGCAGACTTTTCTTTGCAGGCCGACCAAAACCCCGTGCACCATATTGTACACCATCGGCGACTAGAAGGTGGACGTGGGGAAGGCGACGATAATGGAGCCGACGGAACCATTGTTCCACAGCCGGCCGATCCCCCCGAACGTCTTCAAGGTTTCTGTGGCCAGTGTCAAACCGAGCCACAAGAATTTGCCTCCTCTGATACTGGTGGGGGATGACAACGGGACCCCGCAGTGGCTTGGTGATTGTTGCAATGGGTGGGTCCTATTGTGGCCAAAGAGTCTACTTCGTATGGAGGCGGCCGGGAGCAGACCCACGAGCACGCAGCCTCAGCAAGGTATGAACATCAACACCCCACCTACCCAATTAGCGTCGGCTATCGGGTTGGGTGACAGCGGATGGGGTAAGGAGGAGGCTCCATTAGTCGTTGATGACGTCGCCATGGATGAGGATGAGGATGACGATGGCACTCAACAGTATGTCCATACTGGCGCCTACTTAGGGTTTGAGCGTTATGAGTCGGTGCCTAAATTGCCGTCTCCGGAGGCTGAACGTATTATGGACGACCTTACGGTAGTAAAGAAGTCTAGGAAGAGAGCGAGGAAAGGCAAAAAAGTTGATTCTACGATCTAGCCGCCTCAGCAGCCTCGGCTTCAGGACTGTATAGATATCCCCGATGCGGATAAATGGCATATCCGCGGTCAACCAATCCTACCTGCAAGAGCGCTAGGGGCCAGATTCGGCGATCTAAGGAGACTTCATGACGATGTGTTGCGGATAGAGAAAGGCCTCATCGCCTCGAAAGATCCAGGATACCCACTCTACGTGGTTAACGTTCCGCGGCAAATGTCGTACATCGACTGCTTCCCCGCGGATAAGTTCTTCCTTCGATTCGATTACATATTCGACATGTTTCACGTGAAGAAGCTGGATTTTACGTTTGTCTGCCTTTATGCCTTGCACATAAACTACATCATCGGGGTTGAGCAGATACCTCATATCTGTGTCGCTGACCCATACTACATGCACAAGGGCTTCTTGGGAGTCTACGCAAAGCACCGTGAATACGCGAGGGAATACATCGCCAGTTTCATGCTCGCCAATAAGGACAAGGAGGCGATTCTCGTGCCTTATCATCCCGTGTAAGTCATCCGCGCGGCTATCCTTCCTTTGATTTCAATCATTCATTTGCACGGTGGAGGCTAATTAATTTGAGGTGTACTTATTTTGCGCAGTGGCGGGCGCGCCGTCCTCATCATCCTCTACCCCCGATACTCCCATGCTCTTTACTTGGACTCATCTAAGAACATTCACAAAAAGGATTACACCCACATCAAGGATGTTCTCGATAGTGCTATGTTTTACTACCAAGCACGGGGTGGAGAGGTCAAGGACAAGAAGAGAAGGGGCAGCAGGCTCGCCTTCAGCCATAAGACCGACTTCTGCTGCATCCAACAACCGAGCGATTCTCTTAATGATGGATTCTATGTCCTACACCACATGCTGGAGTACAGACGGGATCACCAGAACCTTCGCATGTCACATAGATCCGGCGATGCCCATATTCTGCAATGGGTAAAGGACGTAGGAGATATCGAGGATCATCGACTTCGAGCTGAGTTCTATAACATCCAGTGCGAACTTTCCCAAATCATCATGAAGGAGGTCGTCGGAAAAACAAGGATGTTCTACGGAGAAGGACAAATGTCGCGGGAAGACGTCCGAACGTGGGTAGCCTCTCAGCGTCTCGACATGAAGCCTTTCACTAAGCTCGGGGACTATCTCCCTGACATGGATGGATGGCACGACATGTTGGAGTGATTGTCGATATATGACAATGTGTCCGTTTAGTCCATACTTTTTGTATGACAAAACTTTGAGTTATGCATGGCGAAACTTTATTTGTGACGTAATTAAACCGTCCTCCTCCTCGACTAGCGAAGATCACTCTAGTTAGGGCATTTTGGGTACGATGAACTTTGTTATTTATGCTTATGATATGTTGTTTCTATTTTTGCCAAGTCTGTCTCTTTCTGTTGCTCAACTATATATGTTGCATATCATCGACTCATGTGACGATGCAGGTGCATAGATCATCGATGGTGAAGAAGTGCTACGCCAGGAGTATATATACGACGAGTGGCCGGAGTGTCAGGCCCAGGTGAGGGAGTCCTGGACTAGGGGGTGTCCGGATAGCTGGACTATCATCGTCAGCCGGACTCCAAGACTATGAAGATACAAGATTGAAGACTTCGTCCCGTGTCCGGATGGGACTTTCCTTGGCGTGGAAGGCAAGCTTGGCGATACGGATATGTAGATCTCCTACCATTGTAACCGACTCTGTGTAACCCTAGCTCTCTCTGGTGTCTATATAAACCGGAGGGTTTTAGTCCGTAGGACACAACCATTACAACAATCATACCATAGGCTAGCTTCTAGGGTTTAGCCTCCTTGATCTCGTGGTAGATCCACTCTTGTACTACCCATATCATCAATATCAATCAAGCAGGAGTAGGGTTTTACCTCCATCGAGAGGGCCCGAACCTGGGTAAAAACATCGTGTCCCTTGTCTCCTGTTACCATCCGCCTAGACGCACAGTTCGGGACCCCCTACCCGAGATCCGCCGGTTTTGACACCGACATTGGTGCTTTCATTGAGAGTTCCTCTATGCCGTCACCGATAGGAAGGATGCCTCTTCCCGTCTTCAAAGACGGTATCTTCGCCAAAGGAGCCTTGGCCGCCGGCCAAACTATCCGGCTGGGTGGTTTTCTCATGACCGCCTGTTCGGCCACCGCTTCGACGATGACCTCTCGGGTCATCAAAAGCAATCTTCACGTCAACTCGGAATTCGCCGAGCAGCTGGATCCAATAGAGCTCTCGTCCGTAAACGAGCTCTTGGATCGCATCGCCGCCCTGGGAGTCGCTACAGACTACAATCAGATTGGGCTTAAAACTGATCTGAGAGAGATTAACTCTCCCCAGGTTACCCACCACGTTGCGGTGGTAGAGGAACAACGCGGCGACTCTTCTCCTGTATTGAAAACCAGTCATGTCCGGGCTTCCAAACCCTCCATGCCAGATTCCCGCGGAGGGACGGACTTCGATCAAGCACTGAACCTAAAGTCAGGCATCGGACCGGACTCGTTGGACAACGTCCAACAATCCAAGCTTCCAAATTCGGAAACTTCTCGGCCCTTAAGCCTCGAGATGGGTAGGATTCCAAACTCAATTCCACCCACCCACCCAGACATATGCGATCTATCTCAAATCCAGCAAGATCCCGCTGAAACAGTACATCATTACTGGGCCAGATTCCTCCTGGTTATGGTTAGGATAAAGGACTGCCGAGACGAAAACGCAATTTCAATTTTCTGCAATAATTGCATGGACGAGGGAATCTTGAACGCCGTCAGTCGCCGTGAAATTACACGCTTCGCCGACCTGGCGTCCATAGTACGAAAGTACTGTGCGATGGAGAGTTTCTGGAAAACCGAAACTAAGTTTTGGGACAATCCGGCCCCGGATACAACCCTAGTCCGTAACAAAAGGGTGCATCACACTCAGGCACCAGGTACAAAAACCAAAAAGCAAAAACCCCATAAAGGGCACGGAACCGTACTGGAGGGATGGCTCAGCGGACCCTGTAAAGTTCACAATACAGAAGGCGCCACCCCAACACATAGCCTTTGAGCATGTTGGATATTGCGGCAGGTGGCCAAAAGTGGCAAGGAGCTTGTAGCCCCGGAAAACCACTCCAATAGTACCAGTACGGTGTCAACAGTCTTCGAGACTTTCGCATCAAATAATATGCGAAAACGAACAATCCTCAGCCTCGCCGAAGTCTACCAAGTAGCAACAACAAATCCATGGAGCGACACGGCCATCACCTTCAACGCCAGCGACGAACCTAAATTTCGAACAGCCCGAGCACCAGCCGCATTGGTCCTCAGTCCAATAGTGGACGACTTTCGTCTCACCAAGGTACTCATGGATGGCGGCAGCGGACTAAACCTCATCTATGAGGAAACTCTTCAAAAAATGGAAATAGACTGGAGCCGCATTGAGCGAAGCAGCACAACCTTTAGAGGAATGATCCCTAGCCGGGAAGCGCGCTGCACAGGAAAAATCACACTTGATGTGGTGTTCGGCTCGCCGGACAATTACAGGTCCGAAGAGGTCACATTCCAAGTGGCCCCGTTTAGCAGCGGATATCACGCTATATTAGGACGAGAGGCATTCACAATTTTTCAAGCCATACCCCATTACGGGTACATGAAGCTTAAGATGCCTGGGCCCGATGGAATAATCACTCTCGCTAGTGATCCAGACATAGCACTCCGCGCCGAAAACAAGATAGCCGCATTAGCCCTGGAGGCACTATCCGAAGCCCTAGCGGCAGAAGAACTCACCGCACTGCGCTCTACGGTGAATAGGGACGATGTGATACTCGATAAGAGATCCAAGTCCACCTCCTTTAAACCAGCGGATGAAATAGTCAAATTCCAGGTCCATCCAACGGACCCAACAAAGACGGCCTCCATCGAGGCACAGTTGAACCCTGATGTAGATGCCGCACTGCGAGAATTCCTTCGGGAAAATTGGGACATCTTTGCCTGGCACCCTTCAGATATGCCAGGAATCCCACGCTGATTGGCAGAACACAGCCTAAACATCCTAAAAGGATTCAAGCCAGTCAAACAGGCTCTTCGGCGATTTTCCGAACCCAAAAGACAGGCAATGGGAGAAGAGCTAGCCA
Organism: Triticum aestivum; assembly: GCF_018294505.1. Taxonomy (NCBI): domain Eukaryota; kingdom Viridiplantae; phylum Streptophyta; class Magnoliopsida; order Poales; family Poaceae; genus Triticum; species Triticum aestivum. Next base: position 53,871,953 of record NC_057807.1, on the reverse strand, counting down.
AACTACTGGAAGCCGGATTCATCAGAGACATCAAACATTCGGACTGGCTAGCAAACCTGGTAATGGTACCAAAGAAGGAAAAATCCTGGTGCCTATGCATCGATTTTAAAGACCTCAACAAGGCCTGCCCAAACGATCCCTTCCCCCTTCCCCGCATTGACCAAATAATCGATGCTACTGCAGGGCACGATTCATTGTGCTTCCTTGATGCATACTCCGGCTACCATCAAATCAAGATGGCAGAAGCGGACCAAGCCGCAACGGCATTCATTACTCCATATGGACCATTCTGCTTCAACACGATGCCCTTCGGACTCAAAAATGCCGGCGCAACATATCAGCGCATGATTCAGACATGTCTGGCTACCCAGATCGGCAAAACAGTAGAGGCATATGTAGACGACGTAGTCGTCAAAACCAAACACGTCGAGACTCTAGTAGACGATTTGAGGCTCACATTCGACAACCTCCGAGCATATGACATTAAGCTGAATCCGGAAAAATGCGTTTTCGGCGTACCAACCGGAAAGCTCCTGGGCTTCATAGTTTCCGGTAGAGGAATTGAAGCAAACCCAGCCAAGATCCGAGCTCTATCACAGCTGGATATTCCAAAAGACCTCAAACAAATACAAAAATTGACCGGATGCGTGGCGGCTCTAAGCCGCTTTATCTCTCGTTTGGGAGAAAAGGCATTGCCCCTCTATCGCCTCCTTAGGCGCACCGAACACTTTGAGTGGCGGATGCTGCCACTGCCGGACTCGAAGAAATAAAAGCCATATTGGCAACAAATCCGGTCCTGGCTGCGCCTAACCTGGGCGAACCAATGTTGTTATACATCGCGGCAACACATCAAGTTGTAAGCGCGGTACTCGTCGTCGAACGAGAAACAGAAGGGCATAAATTCCCTCTTCAAAAACCAGTGCATTATGTATCCACTGTCTTAACTCCCTGCAAGTCCTGTTACCTGCACTATCAAAAGATAACATATGTGGTGTTCATGGCATCCCGGAAGCTCCGACACTACTTTCAAGAGTGTTCGATAACAGTGGCCTCCGAAGTACCCCTCAACGACATTATAAACAACCGCGACGCGACGGGCAGGATTTCAAAATGGGCCATTGAGCTCTTACCATTTGATATAACTTACAAACCTAGGCGAGCTTTAAAGTCGCAGGTCTTGGCTGACTTTGTCGCTGAATGGACTAAAGCCGAACTCCGTAAAGAGTACGGCGCATACTCCAATTGGATTATGCACTTCGACGGCTCCAAAATGTTGGCCGGCTTGGGGGTTGGCGTCGTGCTGACGTCCCCAACCGGGGACACAGTCCAATACATACTTCAGATAATGTACACGGACTCCAACAATGCAGCCGAATACGAGGCCCTCCTACATGGCCTCCGGATGGCAATCTCCATGGGCATTCAACGCCTAGAGGTGCGCGGGGATTCAAACCTTGCAATATCCCAAGTAAATGGAGACTTTGACGCTAAGGATCCGAAAATGGCAGCCTGTCGTAACGCTGTCCTAAAAATGTCAGCTCGGTTCGAAGGACTTGAATTCCACCACGTAGCCTGGGATAATAACCAAGCAGCCGACGTATTGGCACGCATCGGTGCGAAACGCGATGTTGTCCCTCCAAACATCTTCCTGGAACGGCTCTTTAAGCCATCCGTACTATGGGAAGAGGAGTCCGGAAATAACGACCCGGAAGCAGCCGCGCCACCCAACACAGAACAATCTGACATAATCGGCAACTCAGCCGATGAAATAACACCTTTGGCCCACGAAATAATGGCAGTAATCGCCCCGTGGACAGAGCCATTCCTAGCCTACTTACTTAGGCAGGAACTTCCCGAAGACCAAAATGAGGCCCGCTGCATAGTTCGGCGATCTAAAGCCTACAAGGTCCACGAGGGAGAACTCTATAAGAAAAGCACAACCGGAGTCCTTCAAAGGTGTATCTCCGAAGAGGAAGGGCGAAACCTTCTGGCTGAAATTCATGCCGGACTAGGCGGTCACCACGCCGCAGCTCAGGCCCTTGTAGGCAAGGCATTCCGTACCGGATTTTATTGGCCGACGGCCCGGGCAGATGCTCAGGACTTAGTCCAGCGATGCGTCGGTTGTCAGCTCTTTGCTAATCAGAGCCATATGCCACTCACCGCCCTCAAAACTATACCCATCACCTGGCCGTTCACGGTCTGGGGGCTTGACATGGTTGGACCCCTTAAAGGGGGAACCCACAAGCAAAAATACCTATTGGTCATGGTGGACAAATTCACCAAATGGATAGAGGCCAAGCCAGTTAAAACGGCAGAGTCCGGACCAGTGATAGACTTCATATCCGGGGTAGTACACCATTATGGCGTCCCCCATAGCATCATTACTGATAACGGCACAAACTTCACGGCCGACGAGGTTAAATTATGGTGCAAAAATATGGGCATTAAGCTCGATTACGCTTCAGTCTATCATCCTCAAACCAACGGTCAAGTGGAACGAGCAAATGGTCCAATAATGAGCGGCATCAAACCCAGACTAGTGCGGTACCTTACGGAATCTAACACGCACTGGGTAGAGGAGCTTGACTCCGTACTCTGGGGGCTGCAGACAACGCCCAACTGTACTACCGGATTCACGCCATTTTTCATGGTATATGGCGCAGAGGCAGTTTTGCCCTGCGACATCATTCATGACTCACCTCGAGTGCGCATGTACGAAGAAAGAGAAGCCAAGCTGGATTGGCAGGACAGCTAGGACGCATTGGAGGAAGAACGCGATGTCGCCAAGGCTCGTTCCGCATTCTATCAGCAGCAGGCTCGAAGATATCAAAGCAGAGAAGTATGAGCTAAGACTTACAATGTTGGTGAACTAGTTCTACGCCTGCCGGACAAGAAAAAGGACAAGCTCAAGCCCAAATGGGAGGGCCCCTTCATTATTGATCAAGTCCTGACCGGCGGAGCGTACCATCTGCGAAATGCATCGGACAACCGACTCGAGCTGAACCCATGGAACGCAGCCCGCCTCCGAAGATTCTACGCCTAGCGCCGGACTAAGAGTTCGTCTCCTTCCCCCGTCCAAATTTTTTATACTTCAGCTGTCTTTCGTTTCTCTCTTTTCTCTCACCCTTTTCATAAAAGCCCTTAAAGGCCTACTTGCGCATTGTTCGCACACACTTGATGTGCTATCCGCACTCATTATACCTGGGGGCTTCTTTACCAGAAGCTTACTTATAAGGGCTTCATGCCCAGCACATGTGTCAAACTTCCACATGTACCTTTTATTCACCATTATATGCATCGATATGACTTAAGTTTTGGCCAAGCTGGGTTGCCTGGCTCCTGTGCTTACCCCTATGTTCCCGATTGTTTGGCTAGGAGGTAAAGGGAGCACCTCTGCGATTGTTACTGCCGGTTCAGCCGGATGTGTACCTCAGACTGGGTGAAGCCGAAAGCTAGCGTTCTTAAGGGAATATTCGGTCGGTGACTTGAAAGATGATTTTTTACCTATTTATTTATCTTCCCCCAGATGTTTTCCTGCTCTTTTCGCAGTCCGGACATGCACTTTAGGGCATGCCTCCCAGGGAAAGGAACCCTTAACGGAACTATTCTCCCTGGAAGATGTTTCTTACTAACCATGTAATATAACATAAATAGTTGGGCACTTGTCTGATAAAGCACTAATGACCCCTACGCCTGGTCTCCATGCATGCCCCGGTTGTTTCTTAACCGAGAAGGTATTCGAACACACTCCGGACTCTAGGGTCCCGAGGTTGAAGCGAAAAGGTCGGCAAAGACAAACGATCTACAATCCGGCTAGAAGGCATTTTACATGTCATTTTAAATACATTGTCAAATCGACTGGCTATACTCCTCCTCAATCCCGTCTAACAGGCTGTCTAATTTACAGTCCCGTTGGGAATATTTAGCGGCCAACTCTACTTGGCCGTACACTAAGCTCACAGGGACCTCCTTCCCATCAGGCCCCAGAGGTCCGATCTCGGCCATGTGGTTGGGATCCGCCTTCTTGTACCGCGTCTTCACCATGGCCCAGGCCTCCCTGGCACCTTGGCAGCAGGCGGATATCTTCCATAAACGGAAGCGCTGCCGCGCTCCCTGAAGCTTCTCCGCAAGCTCTCCAAGGCCCTCGGGTAGGGAGAGGGACGGCCATAAGGCCTGGACGACGCCGCTCATCGCCTGCCAAACTCGTTCGAGCAGTTGCACCAGCTCGGGAAGTTGATCACCCGTTGATACGGGCATCTCCTCCGCAGGGCGACCTGTGAGCGCACCTACAGACATATTTCTGTCAATTGACTTCCTCGCCGAACTCTTATTTTCAAAGGAGTTCGTTCAAGCACTTACTATAGATGCCGCGACGAAGCCGCTGATTCTCCTTCACGGAGCCAGACAGCTCGGCCCGAACACCTTTCAGCTCCTCTCCAAGCTGGGCATGGGCATCCTAGAGTTTGTTCCTTTCCTGCTGCACCTTCGTCAGCACCCTCTCGCCGGCCTTCAGCTGGCGCAGTAGTTGTTGCTTGTTCGGATCCAGTCCGGCAACATCTGCAATATCGTTGTCAGACTTACACACACGCCGCACACCGCTTATCTTTTTGAAATAATGTGTTACCACGAGGGGTCTCTGTGTTTCCTCCTGCAGCAGCGAGTGCGGCCTCAAGTTGGGCCTTGCACTCTTGTAGCTCCTAGGACAATTGGGTATTCTTCTCTGTAAGATCCTGCATATCAAATGATCCTTAAATCAGTTACTCTAACTACTTTAAGTCTCGGGGGCTACTAGCATATACAACTATTAAAATCTCTTACCCGTATGTCTTTTACATACTGCTCCGTGGCTCTGGTCAAACCATCTTGAGCAGCACGGAGGTGTGCGTCCCCCGCGTTAAAGGCATTCAACGCCTCAGGGGAGAAGCACGCGTCACGAAAAACTGTCCGGCGGCGCCGATGGTTCATGGCGCTCTCCACCTCAGACTTGGTGGCGGACAATCTATCGGCATCCTCCGTTGGAGGAGTATCCGGCTCGCGCCTTGCGCTCGCCTCTCCCTCCAGACCAGGTGTTGGAGCCTGGCTGGCAGAGGCTTGGTTGTCAACCTCTCCGCCCGCAGTCCGGCGAGCACTCTTTCTCCTGCAAAAGTCATGAGCATTCAAACACCTCCTAGGAACTTTGTCCTAAATGATGGTCGTGAGCTATACTGTTGCGGTGACGTTTCGATTCGCACCACACCCCTCTTCTGCCTGCGGGGCCGGACTGACCCCTGTGGATCAGCCGCCACGGGTTCGCCTTCCCGCCTTGAAGGTACCTCCTGCGAGACACCATTGTATGCGGTGGTCAGAAATGCGCAAAGATGAAATAATGGTGTGAGGACTTCGGTCACAATCACCTGGGGAGCCGGAGATAGGCCGGGGTTGTCAGCCGTAATGGCGAGTAGAGCATTATCCATGCTGAGTTGGTGAAACACCCCGTCAATTGGCTCCACTTTTATGTCCGGATCCTCTTCGGAGGACGAATCAAGGGATCTTTCTGGATCCTTGGCTTGTGGGGCCGGACTATGTATGCTCTCCACAGTCCGGCGCAGTTCCTGCGTCAAAACCATAAAATAAGGTACTTAACTTTGAAAGCACGGGTCGGATAAACGAACATCCGCTTACCCATCTCCGAGGGTTGTTCATGGAGAACCCATTCAATGGGCTCGTCTGGAGGAAGTCCTCCTTCTCCCCCTTGTACAAGCCGGACAGAATCTTCACCAGATCTTCGGCCGATCCCGGCCTTGGCGGCCATGACGAGTGGCATCATTCTCCCCGTTGAAATCCCACATGGGGTGGTCCCTGTATTGCAGCGGCTGCACCCCCCGCATAATGCACGTGGCCATGACTCCAATCATGGTCAATCCGGAATGGGCCATTAACCTTATCCGGCCCATCAAATAATGGACACTCTTGTCTTCCTCCAACTGAGGGCTCTGCGGGTGCCAACTCAGGCGTTTCTTCAGAGGAGCATTGCTGAACTCTGGGAGACCGATCCGAACAGGGTCCGGCAGCGGAGCGTCTTCTACATAAAACCATTCTGAAGACCAGTCTTCGGACGCCTTCTTAGGGGTTCCGGATGGATACCCGGTCCCAGCGATGCGCCATATTTCAGCACCGCCCACTTGATATATTGACCCCTCGTGAGAGCGGGGTACAAGGCAGAATAGCCTCTTCCACAGCGCAAAGTGGGGCTCGATGCCCAGGAATAGCTCGCACAGAGCTACGAAACCCGCGATATGCAGAATAGAGGCGGGCGTGAGGTGATGGAGCTGGAGTCCATAGAACTCCAGAAGCCCGCGGAGGAACAGATGTACAGGAAATCCAAGCCCCCTTATCAGATAGGGGACGAAGCATACCCGCTCCCCTTTGTTGGGACTAGGGGTGGCCTCCGCTTGCTTCCCACCTTTGTAGGTGGCCAGCCCGGCTCGAACCGGGACCATAAGGGCCGGAGGAAGGTATCCCTCCGCTTGGAGCGTCACCAGCTCGTTGTGCGGGACAGAACATCTCCTCCAATCTCCTGGCAGAGGGCTAGGAGCGCGAGAGGAGGAGCTGCGTCGACGGTCCATGATGGAATGTATTTTTGGTCAGAAGCGCTCCGATGAGTACTCGCGGAAGGAAGATGGTGTGATTTGGATCTGGATTCTTGCTTCTCTTATAGGCAGATTATTTGCGCAGTTAGGGGGTGAAACGTAAAAGATACCCTGGCTTTTCGCATTCGTGCGACGCGTGGAAGAGGGCCATTATTGGGCGTGGAAGCGAAGGAGCGCAACATTTGTAAGGGAGCCGGACAGTATTCGGCAAGCACATGGAATCTGGAGGAGAACCCGCCTTGCAATGCCGAAGACTATATACGCGCCGGACTTATCGTCATTGAAGCCTAGTTCGGGGGCTACTGAGGGAGTCCTGGACTAGGGGGTGTCCGGATAGCCGGACTATCATCGTCAGCCGGACTCCAAGACTATGAAGATACAAGATTGAAGACTTCGTCCCGTGTTCGGATGGGACTTTCCTTGGCGTGGAAGGCAAGCTTGGCGATACGGATATGTAGATCTCCTACCATTGTAACCGACTCTGTGTAACCCTAGCCCTCTCCGGTGTCTATATAAACCGGAGGGTTTTAGTCCGTAGGACACAACCATTACAACAATCATACCATAGGCTGTTTAGCCTCCTTGATCTCGTGGTAGATCCACTCTTGTACTACCCATATCATCAATATCAATCAAGCAGGAGTAGGGTTTTACCTCCATCGAGAGGGCCCGAACCTGGGTAAAAACATCGTGTCCCTTGTCTCCTGTTACCATCCGCCTAGACGCACAGTTCGGGACCCCCTACCCGAGATCCGCCGGTTTTGACACCGACACCAGGTGTACTGGTTTCCGGTTTCCGAGCGACAGGCAGTAGTTAGTTTAGGTTCACGCTAATGCGAGAGAGGGATACGAACTCATGTACTGCATAGTTCTGCTCTCACTCAAAGTGATAGCTCTTCTCGCGTATATCATTGTTTAGATGGATGACAATGTATTTGCAAGTAATCGAGACTTGTATCGCTATTTTCGAGATGATGACGAGAGACCACTTTGTGTTGGCTGATGATTATGATGATGACATGATTTGATGAGAGTAGTTATATGTATATGCTTGTATGTGGATGATATGCTAAAGATTATTCTATAAAGCCTATTCAAGTATCAAAACAAATATGCAGAAAAAATAATAATAAAACTAGTAGTAGCGAGGGGAAAAAAGTTAGCAGTAGCGCCGCCTTACCAGTAGCGCTTCCCTGTAAAAAGCGCTGCAGATAATATCAGCAGCGCTCTTCTCTGAAGCGCGCTACAGCTATCCATGTATAGCAGTAGCATGGGACGACAGGCGCTACTGCTACACGTTAGCTGTAGCGCCTTATTAGTAGCGCATCGTCCCGCGCTACTGATAGGCCTAAAACCCGCGCTGCTGCTAGGCTTTTCCCTAGTAGTGCAAAGTCATAGCAACATCAATCTTAGAACATAATGGATACCAGGGATCAAACTCTAACAAAACTAACTCGATTACATGGTAAATCTCATCCAACCCATGACCGTCCAGCAAGCCTACGATGGGATTACTCACGCACGGTGGTGAGCATCATGAAATTGGTGATGGAGGATGGTTGATGATGACGATGGCGATGGATTCCCCTCTCCGGAGCCCCGAACGGACTCCAGATCATCCCTCCCGAGGAACAAAAGGGCTTTGTGGCGGCTCCGTATCGTAGAACGTGATGAATCCTTCTCTTTGATTTTTTCTCCCCGAACGTGAATATATAGAGTTGGAGTTGAGGTCAATGGAGGTCCTGGGGACCCACGAGGCAGGGGGCGCACCCTAGGGGGGAGGCGCCTGCACCCTCGTGGACAGGGTGTGGGCCCCCTTCTATTGATTATTTCGCCAATATTTTTTATTAATTCCAAAACATGACTCCGTGAAGTTTCAGGTCATTCCGAGAACTTTTATTTCTGCACAAAAATAACACCATGGCAATTCTGCTGAAAACAGCGTCAGTCCGGGTTAGTTCCATTCAAGTCATGCAAGTTAGAGTCCAAAACAAGGGCAAAATTTGTTGGAAAAGTAGATACGTTGGAGACATATCAACTCCCCCAAGCTTAAACCTTTGCTTGTCCTCAAGCAATTCAGTTGACAAACTGAAAGTTATAAAGAAAAACTTTTACAAACTCTGTTTGATCTTGTTGTTGCAAATATGTAAAGCCATCATTCAAGTTTTCAGCAAATTGTATGAACTAACTACATTCACAATAACACTTAGGTCTCACATTTACTCATATATCCATGGCATAATCAACTAGCGAGCAATAATAATAAATCTTAGATGACAACACGTTCTCAAAACAATCATAATATGATATAACAAGATGGTATCTCACTAGACCTTTCTGAGACCGCAAAACATAAATGCAGAGCACCCCTGAAGATCAAGGACTGATTAGTCATTGTAATTCATGGAAAAAGAGATCCAGTCACAGTCATACTCAATGTAAATTAATAGCAACGCATACAAATGACAACGGTGCTCTCCAATTGGTGCTTTTTAATAAGATGATGATGACTCAACATAAAAGTAAATAGATAGGCCCTTAGCAGAGGGAAGCAAGGATTTGCAGAGGTGCTAGAGCTCGAGTTTTGAAACAGAGATAAATAATATTTTGAGCGGCATACTTTCATTGTCAACATAGCAACCAAGAGATCTCGATATCTTCCATGCTACATACATTATAGGCGGTTCCTGTCGGTGTCAAAACCGGTGGATCTCGGGTAGGGGGTCCCGAACTGTGCATCTAAGGCTAATGGTAACAGGAGACTGGGGATACGATGTTTACCCAGGTTCGAGCCCTCTCGATTTAGCTAATACCCTACTTCCTGCTTGATTGATCTTGATGGTATGAGTATTACAAGAGTTGATCTACCACGAGATCAGAGAGGCTAAACCCTAGAAGCTAGCCTATGGTATGATTGTTGTTGTTGTGTCCTACGGACTAAACCGTCCGGTTTATATGGACACCGGAGGGGGCTAGGGTTACACAGAGTCGGTTTATAGAGAAGGAGATCTATAATCCGGATCACCAAGCTTCTCTTCCACGCCAAGGAGAGTCCCATCCGGACACGGGATGAAGCCTTCAATCTTGTATCTTCATAGTCCAACAGTCCAGCCAAAGTACATAGTCCGGCTATCCGGATACCCCCTTATCCAGGAAGCCCTCAGTAGCCCCTGAACCTGGCTTCAATGACAATGAGTCCGGCGTGTAGATTGTCTTCGGCATTGCGAGGCGGGTTCCATCTCTAAATACTTCAAGATAAGTTCCGAACACAAGGACCGTGTCCGGCTCTGCAAGATAATTTCCATATACCATCGTAAAGAGAATAATAATCCACGAATCTAATCTGCTGACAACTCTCTAAAACGTTCCATCATGCCACGATCCGGCTCTTATTCGAACCGTTTTTTACAACCAGCTACCGCACACATTACGAGGCGGTTCCATTGGCACGTCTTGTCGAAGCAGAGATCGTGTCCCTCTTATCATGGAATCCTCATTAATACGAGTATGGGTAATCCAACCGTGCATGTTGGCATGACTCCGTGTTTTTAGGCAAGTCCCGAACGGTTACGCTGGGGACGCTTGATATTCTTCCCCTTTATAGAGGGGTTGAGGCCTATCCCTCTATCTCCACACTTGCGCCTTCTCGCACCTTGAGGTTCAACACCCAAAGCTCAAGCTTAGGCGCCTCAGATCTTCGATCATGTCCGGATCCGACCATCAAGGCCAGTGGATGGCTTCCTCTGTCACAGAGGAGGACATTGCGAAGCTTAGGGAGGCCGGGTATTTGACCGCCGATGTTAAGCACAGGCTTCCTGCCCCCGAACAGGTTATCCCTAGTCCCGAGCCCAACGAGAGTGTTGTATTTTTCTCCCACTTCCTCTGGGGCTTGGGCCTTACTCTCGATCCTTTTGTGAGGGGCTCATGTTCTATTACAGGCTAGATTTCCATGATCTAGCCCCGGATTCCATCCTCCACATCTCGTCATTTATCGTCATGTGCGAAGCCTTCCTCCACATCACCCCCCACTTCAGCCTATGGCTCAAGACCTTTAATGTGAAGCCGAAGATGATTGAGGGGCAACATGCAGAGTGCGGGGGCGCCGCAATAAGCAGGAACGCCGATGCCCCGTGGCCCAAAGGCTCCTTCCCGGAGGTATCTGATCTATGGCAACGGAGGTAGTTCTATGTCATAGCTCCACGAGGCTCAAAGTGGGCGGCCGCCCCCGCCTTCCGCTCGGGCCCTCCGCCTCAACTGGCATCGTGAGCCAACGTGGGACTGAACTGGGGGCCTGCAAACGATGTACCGGCGTTGCAGAGCCGCATTCGGGAGTTCGTCGAGAGGGACATTAGTCTTGTCAAAATAATCCAGGTAATGCTAGTTCAGCGGGCCCTGCCATGCAAACGTCGACCTCTCCGGATGTGGGAGTTCAATCCAGAAGGTCCGTGAACTATTCAGAACTTCCTCGGCATGACACCCGAAGGAATGTATCATTTGTTCTTCGGACCACAAATAAAGTGTCCGGACACCATCGAGGATGTGGGCCTGAGTTGCAATCGCCCAGATACCCAAGTAAGTAACTCTATAACTGAACACTTTTCTTATATTTGTCATAGCATTGTTCTGAATACTATCCGCAACCAGGATTGGCTTAGTAAGGCGGAGAGGATCAGGTGTCCGGCCCCGCTTCCCGAAGGCCCACCCGGTCCGGCAATAGCCAGGATGCTTGAGCGGGCGCTGAGACAAGTGCCATCGTAGAAAGGCGAAGGGAAGAGCGGAGAAGCCAAGAGTGAGCCTCATACATTATGCATCTGAACTGGGGGAATTAATGTCTCCATGTAGGAGGAGACTCAGGGAGGTGAATCTGAGGTTTCCTCCCCCTGCGGGAAGAAGAGGGCCGCTTCCGAAGACTTGGAAACGGGGGCGCCTAAACAAGGGAAGAAAACTTCACCAAAGGGCCCTGCCCCGAAGGGCGTCCTTACCGCACAGTGCCTGCTAACGGGCCAGCCCTCCATCAAGCTGTAAGTTTAATAAACAAGAAGCTTTATCACTTTTTCCTCTGAGAGTAATAACCGGGACCTATTTTTTGCAGTCCGGCTAGCAGTTCATCTCAATAGGGTTCGTCCTCGGGGGATCTTCTTCCGGAGATGATGGAGAGTGAAACCCCACCTACATCTCTGCCCCATGGGCAGGCGACCCTGAGGTATCGTCACGGAGGAGTCCAGATCCAATGAGGCCTGAAGCTAACAATTCGGCCGCCCCGAGCCCGGCGCGTTCGGCTCCTGTGGCGGACAATGAAAAGGGTCCGAGAGAGTCCGGTGTCCGACCGAACATACTGACGAGCCTCCTAGAGTCTGCTGCCCTCTCGGAGGATCACCGTACACTAATGGGTACGGTGTTGGAGAAAATTTCCTCCGCCATAAGCGGGTTAAATGAAGCTTTTAGGAGCTTGCTCAAAGGCTTTGAGGTAAGCCACGAAATACGAAGTTTTTTGGTTGCACCGCACGCGATACATGCGCTCTGTATAGATAGTAGCTCCTGAGACTGTTGTTGCCAGCCCATGGCGGCAAACAGAGGAAAACACTCCCAGGTAATCATCGCACTTGTATTAATGTGCAGGTTGCTAAGGGTCCAGCGATAGACCGGACCGCTGAATGCGCCGAATTGAGGCGACAGATTGACGTGGTGGAAGCCGACGTCATGCTTGTAAACAAGTGATTCGAGGAGTCGTAGAGTATGCGCTCTTATATCCTTATTTTCTTTGGGAAATTGTAAGAAGGTTGTAATATTAATATGATGTGATGTGGCTGCAGGCGGAGCTGCTGCCGTTGAGGCCCTGAGGGCGGAGCTAGCCCTAGCCAAGGAACAAGCCCGGGTTAGCAATGCGGCTGCTCTAAAGGCACCCGATGACTTGAAAGCCGAACGGGCTGCTCATCTCCGAAGCGAAGAAAAGATAGCTGAGATGGCTGTGGAGCTGAGGGATGCCGCCGGCCGGTATGAGCTTCTTGAGAAGGAGAATCAGGCAAAGGCTGGTGATCTGAAGAAGGCGTTGGATTCGGCTAAGGAGACACGCTCTGAAATTAGAGACGCACGGGAGGAACTTCGACAAGCCGGAGAAATCGCGGTTGGAAATCCTTCTTTGTTGCGGATGAAGTTTTTAGATCCAAAGTATGCTCTGTTGGATAAGCTATGGAGTGCTGCAGATGAGTATGTGGACTTGGCGAAGAGTGCGGCTGATGCAACCAAGTTGTTCAAGGATCATAAAGATAATGAAATAGAAAGACTGTTTTGGTCGCAATTTAATGCCCCAGCGTGCTCATTCCATTGAGTGAGAAGATGGCCGCTATAGCCGAGCTCCATAGACTGTCCAGCCTTGCAATGAGGTCTGTAATAGACAATCTATAGACGAATGGGCCGAAGCCGGACAGTTACTTTGGTTTGGTGCAACAATTATTTGGCGCTAGAGCGCGAATACATGCCGAGAAGAGGTCGATGTGCATAGAGGGTGCGCGGATGGCCCTTGCCCGTGTGAAGACATATTGGGCGGATATGGAGGCGACCAGCATTGCAACCCAGGGTCTGGCAGGAAGACAAGACCCAGTCGAGCACTATTTTGAGCAGGTCATAGAAGGTGCCCGTAGAATAGAGTCTCAGTGCTCGAAGAATATCATGTTCGAGTGACGAATCTATTAATTGTAAACAATTATGTGTTTACTTATAGAGGCTGTTTTTTATACTTTTGCCTGAAAGTATTATAATGTCTCCTGTGTGGATGTTTATGTATGCATATAACGTGAAAGTTAGCAGTCGTTGGCTTTAGCCCCCACGCATATAATGCGGGGGTGTTCGAGAAAATATGTGTAAACACACTTGATCCAACGTCTTGGTCCATTAAGGAGATGATCACACGTCGAACCAGGCAACCGGACTATATAGCTGTAACACTTTCACTTAGCCATGGGAGTTGAAAAGGTGGGGCTACTATGTAGCCCCTGGTACTTCCGCGCGCATCCGGATACGGTGCGCGTACTTGACTGGAAAACCGGTCCTTCATTGATGCGAAGGAATCCTATAGATTCCAATGAGTCCTCGAGTGGTTGACCAGTCTCTCGCTGTATCATGACAGTCAGTAGTCAGTTTTCGGCTTTCTCTACTGAGGTGCTCATCCGGAAGAACCAGGGCACAATTGTAGTAGTTCTCCTTTGGCCGCCTTAGCCGATAGAACGGAACGTAAGGCAGCAAACCCAGGAGCCGGGCTAACCCAACATTTGACCGAAGACTTGATTCGGAGTTGATGCATATAAGGCCAAACTCACCACGCCGAACACTCCTGAAGGTATTCGGACTTAATAACATATACCGGGCTGAGTAACGCCCTTGACCCTGTAATTCCAGGTACATGCATTGATCTGTCGTGGGGAAATGCCTATAACACCAGTGTCCCTTTGGGTGTATGAAATACCCATGGGATGTCCAGCAACAAAAGACAGTAAAGAAGGTTTACACAGGGGCTTAATCTAAAGAGAAACCTTTGAGTGGGGCCCTGCTGCACGTCTGTGCCTTTGTCTCCGTTGTGCCGTATCCTGGAAGGGTGTCGCACGGATAGTGCCTGTAAAAACGAAAACTCATGTAAAAGAGTAAGCTTGCGAAAAGTTAGTTATTCTCGATGGATGTTAGAGATACGAGATATTTGCCTATTAATGAGGCAAGCCGAACTGTGGGATTTATTACATGTTTGCATCCCCTGGTATTATTTATGGGGATATATGTACAACACCTAGCTCAGGTTTATCCGAGCTATTGTGAAAAATGGTGTACTGGACTCATCTAGCCATGTCCGTGGTCTTGACGACCGGTCATGCTTTTGGTGGGAGAGGCCGCCTACAGTCCGGCCGCAGGGGCTGCCACATACTGCTCTGTGTTTCCACTAACCATTATGACACCACGTGGACCGGGCATCTTAAGTTTAAGGCAGGCGTAGTTCGGTATTGCGTTAAAGCAAGCGATGGCCGTTCTTCTAAGTAATGCATGATAACCGCTGCTGAAGGGAGCGATGTTGAAGAGTAGTTCCTCGCTTCTGAAGTTGTCGGGAGAACTGAATGTTACTTCTAATACGAGGGAGCCCCAGCAGTGGGCCTCAACGCCAGGTATCACTCCAGTGAAGGTGGCGCTATTTTGGCCTATTCTGGATGGGTCTATCCCCATCTTGCGGATGGTGTCTTGATATATCAGATTAAGACTACTGTCGCCGTCCATTAGGATTCGAGTGAGATAGTATCCATCAATATTGGGTCGAGCACCAAGGCAGCCGATCCCCTCCGTGCCGGATACTGGCCGGGTAGTCCCTATGATCAAAAGTGATCGGGCAGGCCGATAGAACGGAATGTAAGGCAGCAAACCTAGGAGCCGGGCTAACCCAACATTTTACCAAAGACATGATTCAGAGCTGATGCATATAAGGCCAAATTCGCGACGCCGAACACTCCCGAAGATATTCGGACTTTATAACTTATACTGGGCTGAATAACGCCCTTGACCCTGTTATTCCAGGTACGTGCATTGATCTGCCATGGCGAAAAGCCTATGACACCAGTATCCACTGTGGGTGTATTGAATACCCACGCGATGTCAAGCAACAAAAGACAGTAAAGAAGGTTTACATAGGGGCTTAATCTAAAGAGAAACCTTTGAGCGGCGCCCTTCTACACATCTGCGCCTTTGTCTCCGTTGTGCTGTATCCTGGAAGGGTGTCGCACGAATGATGTATGTGAAAACGAAAACTCATGTAAACGAGTAAGCGTGCGAAAAGTTAGTTATTCTCGATGGATGTTAGAGATACGAGACATGTGCCTATTAATGGGGCAAGCCGAATTGTGGGCTTTATTACATGTTTGCAGCCCCTGGTATCATTTGTGGGGATACATGTACAACACCTAGCTCAGGTTTATCCAGGCTATTGTGAAAAATGGTGTACTGGACTCGTCTATCCGTGTCTGTGGTCTGAACGACCGATCATGCGTTCTAATGGGAGAGGCCGCCTAGAGTCCGGCAGCAGGAGTTGCCACATATTGCTCTGTGTTTCCACTAACTATTATGACGCCACGTGGACCGGGCATCTTAAGTTTGAGGCAGGCGTAGTTCGGTATTGCATTAAAGCAAGCAAAGGCCATTCTTCCGAGTAATGCATGATGACCGCTGCTGAAGGTAGCGATGTTGAAGAGTAGTTCCTCACTTCTGAAGTTGTCGGGAGAATCGAATGTCACTTCTAATACGAGGGAGCCCCGGCAGTGGGCTTCAACGCTTGGAAGCACTCCATTGAAGGTGGCGCTATTTTGGCTTATTCTGGATGGGTCTATCCCCATCTTGCGGATGGTGTCTTTATATACCAGATTAAGACTACTGCCGCCGTCCATTAGGACTCTAGTGAGATGGTATCCATCAATTATTGGGTCGAGCACCAATGCAGCCGATCCTCCGTGCCGGATACTGGCCGGGTAGTCCCTGTGATCAAAAGTGATCAGGCAGGCCGCCCAGGGATTGAATTTGGGGGCGACGAACTCTTCGTGAGTTGCGTGTACCATGTTTACCGTTTTGACTTCTGGTGGGAATTTTTTTTGGCCCCCCATGTTCGGCTAGCGAGGGTCATCCTCGTCTTCGCTTGGTGTTTCCATTCCCTTGTGTTCGGCGTTTAACTTGCCGGCCTGCTTGAATACCCAACATTCTCTGTGGGTATGATTTGCAGGTTTGTCGGAAGTGCCATGGCTTTGGCACTGTCTATCCAGGACTTTATTCAGGCCGGACGGTCCCTCTTTGCTGCCCTTAAATGGCTTCTTTCCTTGACCATGTCGAGAGCCCCTGAATCCGGCATTAACCGCCGTGTTGTCCGAACTATCATTATTCCGACGCTTGTGCTTAGTGCGCTGTGGCTTCCCGTTGCCATCTCGAGTTTCGGATGTGCCCGGGTCACTGGTGCCTCTACAGGCCAACCAGCTATCTTCGCCCGCACAAAAGCGGGTCATAAGGCTTGTTAAGGCTGCCATCATCCTTGGCTTTTCTTGGCCGAGGTGTCTGGCAAGCCACTCTTCTCGGATACTATGTTTGAAGGCCGCTAAGGCTTCGGCATCCGAACCATCGACTATTTGATTCTTCTTAGTGAGAAATCTGTTCCAAAGCTTGCAGGCTGACTCTCCGGGCTACTATATTATGTGACTTAAATCGTCTGCATCCGCAGGTCGTACATAGGTTCCTTGAAAGTTGGCCCTGAAAGCATCCTCAAGTTCCTCTCAACTTCCAATTGAGTTTTCGGGGAGGATCTTCAGCCAGTGCCGAGCTGGTCCTTTCAACTTGAGGGGGAGGTATTTAATGGCGTGGAGGTCATCCCCACGAGCCATGTGTATGTGAAGGATAAAATCTTCAATCCAGACCCCAGGATCTGTCGTTCTGTCGTATGCCTCTATGTTCACGGGTTTAAATCCTTGTGGAAATTCATGATCCACCACCTCATCGGTGAAGCACAGGGGGTGCACAGCCCCTCTGTAGTTGGCCGTGTCACGGCATGATGTCGGCTGTTGTTGCTCCCGATGTTTATTCCGGACTGGTATTTGATCAGTATGATCGTTCTGGTGACCATAATCCCGCGTCGGAGCATGTCCTCTGGACCCGTAGATGGATCTGGCCGCACTGGCCTTTTTGTCCAAGAGCTCACGTAAATCGTGTGTGGTATCAGTGGCTGCTCTATCACGGCCATGAGGTGGTTAGTCCGGCCGAGTGGCCGTATTGTTCTTTGGCGGAATGGGCGCTGCGACATCATTGTCGAATTTGGGTAGCAGTTTGCGCTTTGGGTAGCTCTTTGTGTGGCGATTGTCGCCACATTTTCCTTCGGTGTCCAGCACCTTGTTCCATCTTCGGTTGAGCGTATCCTGTGCGATTTTAAGCCTTTGCTTCTGCTTATTCAGGCTCCTCACCGTGGCTAGGAGCTTTCTTCGGAGGTTATCTTGTTCCAAACGTTTTTCCGGGATGATAAATGCATCATCGACCAGACTGTCCTCCTCTTTGGAGGCGGTGTGACGGGTTCGGCCCTCTGGGTCGCTGTGATCGGGCGTCTGCTCCGAGCTGTGTTCGGCGTGACCTGGCTTATCCTGCTCCATCGCTGGGTCCCTATGGTCGTTGTTGCCTTTGGAGTCAACAGGAGTGTCATCCTTTGTGTTGCTATTTTTACTGTGACTGGACTTAGAGCGGCGCCTGCGCCATCATTTTTGCTTTTGTCCGGGGGGTTTATCCTCCGTTGTGTCCTTTTTGTCACCACTGTCTTCTTTACGCGTGTCCATCATATAGATGTCATATGATGAAGTGGCAGTCCAGCGCCCCGTGGGTGGCAGTTCCAGATCGTCCCCTACATCAACGTCCAAACCATCGATGTTGTCGGAGTCGAAGTCAAGCGTGTCTGTTAGGTCATCGACATTGGCTATAAAGTGGGTGGTGGGTGGTCCGCCATTTTCTTCATCATCCGTGTCCCACACGGGCCAGGTATAGTCCGACCAAGAATGTCCTAATAAAGAGAGAGATTATAATGAATTTAGCACATCGCCGAAGGGGAGTGCTGAAAGATATCCGCGGCGGTGAATTCCATTATTGGAGTCCAATCGTACTCGATGGGTCCGGATGCGCGTGGTTCGGAGCTCACGCTCGGACACAGGTCCGGGGGTCCGAAGATACAGATTTCCCTAGGAGAGGAGTCTGTGTTTGGCCCTAACGCCGATGAGAGTGCGACCTCTAGGGCGGGATCCATCCACCTGGCTCTGGAGGCGCAATTTGCTCCGGGCTGAAGTCCGGAGTCGTAGCAGGCGCGATATTCCCAATACTGCCCAACGGCGGATCTATGTCATGCGCGTGGCGATCGTTCGGTGCTCCTGACGTGGGCTCGAATTCGTCGAAGATCAAGTCTCCGTGGATGTCGGCAATGTAGTTTAGGTTCCCAAACCTGACCTGACGGCCAGGGGCGTAGTTGTCGATCTGCTCTAGATGGCCAAGCGAGTTGGCCCGCAGTTCGAAGCCGCCAAACACGAAGATCTGTCTGGGGAGAAAAATCTCACCCTGGACGGAGTTGTTGAAGGTTGGAGAAGCCATTGAGCCTTACAGCGACGACACAGAGGATCTTTCAATGAAAGCACCAATGTCGGTGTCAAAACTCGCGGATCTCGGATAGGGGGTCCCGAACTGTGCATCTAAGGCTAATGGTAACAGGAGACTGGGGACACGATGTTTACCCAAGTTCGGGCCCTCTCGACGGAGGTAATACCCTACTTCCTGCTTGATTGATCGTGATGATATGAGTATTACAAGAGTTGATCTACCACGAGATCAGAGAGGCTAAACCCTAGAATCTAGCCTATGGTACGATTGTTGTTGTTGTGTCCTACGGACTAAACCCTCCGGTTTATATAGACACCGGAGGGGGCTAGGGTTACACAGAGTCGGTTTACAGAGAAGGAGATCTATAATCCGGATCGCCAATCTTGTCTTCCACGCCAAGGAGAGTCCCATTCGGACACGGGACGAAGTCTTCAATCTTGTATCTTCATAGTTCAACAGTCCGGCCAAAGTACATAGTCTGGTTGTCTGGATACCCCCTTATCCAGGACTCCCTCAGTTCCCAAATAAAATGGTAAAGTTTATACTCCCCCACCACCAACGAGCACATTCCACGGCTGGTCCGAAACAACGGGTACCATCCAACTAACAACAATCTCGGCAGAGTTTTGTTTGCAATTATTTTGATTTGATTTGAGCATGGGACTGGGCATCCCGGTTACCGGCCATTTTCTCGTGAATGATGAGCAGAGTCCACTCATCGTGAGAATAACCCACCTAGCATGGATGATATAGACAACCCTAGTTGATACATGAGCCATTCGAGCATACAAAACATAATTTCATTTGAAGGTTTAGAGTTTGGCACATACAAATTTACTTGGAACGGCAGGTAAATACCGCATACAGGAAGGTATGGTGGACTCATATGGAATAACTTTGGGGTTTATGGAAGTGGATGCACAAGAAGTAATCCCGCTTAATACAAGTGAAGGTTAGAAAGAGACTGGAAAGCGACCAACTAGAGAGCGACAACAGTCATGAACATGCATTAAGATTAACCGCCATGAACATAAATATCATGAACATGTGCCAAGTCAAGCCACTCAAATCATTCAAAGGAGGATACCATCCTATCATACCACATCACAACCATTTTAATAGCATGTTGGCACGCAAGGTAAACCATTATAAACTTCTAGCTCATTGAATAACTATATTATCTAATTGTCACTGCAAACATGTTTCATTCATAATGGGCTGAATCAGGAACGATGAACTAATCATATTTACAAAAACAAGATAGGCCGAGTTCATACCAGCTTCTCTCATCTCAATCATTTCATCATATATCATCATTATTGCCTTTCACTTGCACGACCGAATGGTGTGGATAATAATAATAGTGCACGTGCATTGGACTAAGCTGGATTCTGCAAACATTTAATTTAAAGGAGAAGACAAGGTAATATGGGCTCTTTGTTAGATCAATAATAATGCATATGAGAGCCACTCATCATTTTCATCGTGGTCTTCTCCTCTCGACCACAAAGAAAAGAAAAGAAATTCTAAGAAAAAATAAACTATTTACACAGGAAAGCTCCCAACAAGCAAAAGAAGAACGAGAAATCTTTTTGGGTTTTCCTTTAGTTACTACTACTACAAGCATGGAAAGTAAACTAGCTAAAAGCTAACAACTAATTTTTTTTGTTTTTATCAAAGTTTTTCAAACACACAAGAAGAAAGCAAGAAAAGAAAATAAACTAGCATGGATAGGACAATGAAAAAGTATGAACACCGACAACTATAATGAGTGTGTGAACATGAATGTAATGTCGGTGAGAAATACATATTCCCTCAAGCTTAGGCTTTTGGCCTAAGTTGGTCTATGCCCATGGATCAAAGCAGTCCTCTCCGGTGTACTGAGGAGGGTCCTTGGGGTGCCACTGGTTAGCGAGCTCCTCCGGATCCCACTGATAGATGGACTTCCGATATGGATCAAGAGGTGGCTCCGGCTCAGGCTCTGGGGCTCGTGTCAACTCCCAGTATGCATAAATGTCCTCGTGCATGATGAGGTATGTGTTTGAATGTATGTTAAACAAAGAGGGTGCAAGCAAGGTAATAGTCTCACAAGTAGTTTTACTAAATACCAAGTTATACTTAAGTCTCTTCTTCTTATCTTTAACAAGAAAATCATGTGCTACCATACTCTTATAGTCTAATAAAATAGTGGGCAACACCTTTTCCTCTTTCTCATAATGCCTAATAGGTATCTCGAAGTGTTTAGCAAGGCGTGAAGCAAAGATACCTCAAAAAATGGGGCCCTTTGAACGGTTCAGACTCAACCATTTAGCAACCATAGCGCCTAAACTGAAGGTTGTATCACAAAGTAAAGCATGGCGCAAAATAGCAAGGTCAGGAGCACTGAGGCCCCCACTGTTCCCGCGACCAATTAAACATCTACTAGCAAATATTGCATAGTAACATAGAACAGGAAAATGTACACTAGTAATCCTTGCATCTGAAACCTTTCTCGTTTCCCTTATAGCAATTCTATCAATAAATTCATCCACATCACTAGGATGTGGTTCCTCGACGCTGCCCTCAAAGGGCAACTTGCAAACCACACAAAAATCATAGAGTGACATCTCCTTAAACTCATCATATAAATAAAAATCCACCGAAGGTGCTGATCTTCTAGCATGGAAATGAAAGTTTTGCACGAAAATATTAGTGAGTAGGATATACTGTTCGCACTGGTTGTGGAGGAAGTCGGTGATGCCTGCATTCTCAGCCAAATAATAAAAGTCGTCATAAATTCTGGCGGCCCTCAAGAATGCATCACAAGGCCATTCACATGGCTGAACCTTCGCTGTGCGGGAAAGATTGTACTTGGGCTTTTTGTTCTCTTCATTCTTCTTTTCCTTCAAGCTTTGGCTCGAGGAGCCTCTCAACAATCTCTTCAACATTTTCTTCCTGAAAAATTTCTGAAATTTTTAGTGGCTCAAAATAAAAGTGAACCGAACTCAACAAGATTGATACGAACTACTCTCACAAGTGCCTAGAGGCTATATCATGCATTAAAACTACTTTGTACCATATAAATCTAACATGCAAGCTCAAGAACAGGGTCACCTTAGCAGCAAAAATTTGCAATAAATAAAGCCCTAGAACAAAAACTAATTGGACCATAGGAGGAGTCACATACCGAAGAACAATCCGCCAAAGCAGTTTTGTCAATGGAGCTTTGAGCTAGGTGATCGAAAACGGCAGCAAAACGAGCAAGAGCACGAGTTTGAGCTACGGGATGATTTTTTCTGGAGGAAGACAAAGTGTGTGGGTACTGGAATAAGTGGAGGAGGGCCACGTGGGGACAACGAGGTAGGGGGCGCGCCCTCCACCCTCGTGACCAAATGGTGGGTCCCCCGGTGTGTTCTAAGTGCTAGAAATTCTCAAATATTCTACAAAAAATCATACTCAATTTTCAGGGCATCTGGAGAACTTTTATTTTCGGGGTATTCTTTATTGCAAGGATAATTCAGAAACAGACGGAAAATGCTATTTTTGCTTTATTTAATCTAAATAACAGAAAGTAAAAGGAGGGTACAGAAAGTTGTGCCTTCTAACTTCATCCATCTCATGCTCATCAAAAGGAATCCACTAATAAGGTTGATAATGTCTTGTTAACAAACTTCTTCCGAATAACATGAAGCCAGAGAATTTTTGAATAACACTATGTTACCTCAATGGGGATATGCATGTCCCCAACAATAAGAATATCATATTTCTTTTTGACAGTAGGAAGAGGGAATTCAAAACCTCCAATAGTAATAGTTGAATTTTTTCCAATAGAATTGATACTATGAACTTGAGGTTGTTTCTTCGGAAAGTGTACAGTATGCTCATTACCATTAACATGAAAAGTGACATTGCCTTTGTTGCAATTAATAACAGCCCCTGCAGTATTTAGAAAAGTTCTACCAAGGATGATCGACATACTGTCATCCTCGGGAATATCAAGAATAACAAAGTCCGTAAAATAGTAATGTTTGCAACCACAACAGGCACATCCTCACAAATACCGATGGGTATAGCAGTTGATTTATTAGCCATTTGAAAAGAGATTTTAGTAGGTGTCAACTTATTCAAATCAAGTCTTTGATACAAAGAGAGGGGCATAACACTAACACCGGCTCCAAGATCACATAAAGCAATTTTAACATAGTTTCTTTTAATGGAGCATGGTATAGTTCGTACTCCTGGATCTCCAAGTTTCTTTGGTATTCCACCCTTAAAAGTATAATTAGCGGGCATGGTGGAAATTTCGGCTTCCTGTATCTTTCTTTTATTTGTAACAATATCTTTCATATACTTAGCATAGGGATTCATTTTAAGCATATCAGTCAAACGTATACAGAAAAAGATAGGTCTAATAATTTCAGCAAAGCGCTCAAAATCCTCATCATCCTTTTTCTTGGATGGCTTAGGAGGAAAAGGAGTGGGTGAGGGAGTCCTGGATTAAGGGGTCCTCGGACAGCCGGACTATATACGTAGGCTGGACTGTTGGGCTATGAAGATACAAGATAGAAGACTTCTTCCCGTGTCCGGATGGGACTCTCCTTTGCGTGGAAGGCAAGCTTGGCGATTCGGATATGTAGATTCCTTTCTCTGTAACCGACTTTGTGTAACCCTAGCCCCCTCCGGTGTCTATATAAACGGAGGGTTTAGTCCGTAGACACGACAACAATCATAATCTCATAGGCTAGGCTTCTAGGGTTTAGCCATTACGATCTCGTGGTAGATCAACTCTTGTAATACTCATATTCATCAAGATCAATCAAGCAGGAAGTATGGTATTACCTCCATAGAGAGGGCCCGAACCTGGGTAAACATTGTGTCCCCGCCTCCTGTTACCATTAGCCTTAGACGCACAGTTCGGGACCCCCTACCCGAGATCCTCCAGTTTTGACACCGACATTGGTGCTTTCATTGAAGTTCCGCTGCGTCGTCACTAGAAGGCTTGATGCCTCCATCAATCATCTACAACAACACAGTCCAGAGGGAGATCTTTCTCCCCGGACAGATCTTTGTATTCGGCAGCTTCGCACTGCGGGGCAAGTCGCTTGGCCATCTAGAGCAGATCGATAGCTATGCCCCTGGCCATCAGGTCAGATTTGGAAGACTGAATTTTGTGGCCGATATCCATGGAGACTTGATCTTAAATGGATTCGAGCCCATGACGGCTGTCCCCTGCCACCATGATGAACATGACCTAAATATGTCATCTGACCGCTCTCAGGAGATTGCGCCTGTAACAGCTCTGGCCCTAGATCCGGAGCGGACCGCGTCGTCCGAAGACGGGAGGCTTAACCTCGCCATGGAAGCCGCAGACTCTGCGGCGCTCGAGTCATGCACAGATCCAATAGCGAGCTGGGCCTATGTCATCGGAACCTCGAACTCATCTCCGGCCATAGGTTCTGGACCGCGTGCATCCGCGTCCGTCGAACCTGATTGGGTGCCGATCTTGGAGTTCAGCTCCGCGGACATCTTCCAGCACTCACCTGTAGGTGATGTGTTAAACTCGTTGGAATCCCTCTTCTTGTCAGAGGACTCTCGGCCGAACTATGTTTGGCTTGAATGGGAAGCGGACGACGAAGAACTTCGTTTCCCACCCACCACCCACTTTATAGACACTGTCGGTGACTTAATCGACATGCTTCATTACGACTCCGAAGACATCGATGGTATGGACGACAATGCCGGAGAGGAGCAGGAAGCACCGCCTACAGGGTGTTGGACAGCCGCCTCCTCGTACGACATATACATGGTGGATACACCCAAAGAAAACAATGGCGACAATGAAAATCCAGTCAAGGATAAACTTCCTGAGATACAGCCAAAGCGCCGACGTCAGCGGCTCCACTCTAAGCCACGCCATAGTAAAAACAACAACACCGTCACAGGAGAAAACAATACTCTGGACGATGCTAAAGACAATGAAGACCCATTGAGCCAATCTCCGAACAGGACGAACGGGAAGATGGGCAAGCTAGCCCTGATGAACAATCCACGAATGAAGATGCGGAGGACAGTAATTAGCTTCTCCTCTCTGAGGACGAGGTGAGCCTCGGCGATGAAGACTTTATCGTGCCTGAGGAGCCCGTCGAGAGGAGCGCTTTAAGCGCCGGCTAATAGCCACTGCAAGGTCTGCTCAACAAAAGATGGACTGATGTCCTGGCAGCCGAGGAATATGGCCTCGAGCGCCCAACCAAAAGCTACCCGAAGGGCAAACTGTTACCACAGTTCGATGACGAGGCGATGGAGCCCGTCCTACCAAGGCATAATGCGGTTGACCGACCAACACGTGGCCGAGATAAAGCGGCACCTCGAGCCGAACACTATCCCGCACTACCTCTCCATAGAAATGGAAATACAACAGCTCGGGCATACACACATGACCTATGGCGCGACTTGGAAAACAGAGCAGGTCAGACAAGATCAATCTATGGATCGCGGGGGCGTGCCCCGATGCGCGACGATGGCCACCCGGCTGAACATGACAAACATAACCACGTCCGGGCCGAAAATCGCAGACGAACTCCATCCGAGCTACATCATGACTTGGCCTGATATAGAGGCGCCGCACACCCCCTTTACTTCCCTGATGAAGTAATGGAACATGAATTCCCTGAAGGATTTAAACCCATGAACATCGAATCATATGATGGCTCAACAGACCTCGCAGTATGGATTGAGGATTTTCTTCTCCATATTCACATGGCTCGCAATGATGATCTTCACGCCATCAAATACCTCCCGCTCAAACTCAAGGGACCAGCCAGGTACTGGTTGAACAGTCTTCCCGAAAACTCAATTGGCAGTTGGGAGGACTTGGAGGATACCTTCCTCGACAACTTTCAAGGCACATACATCCGACCTCGGATGGCGACGACTTAAGTCACATAGTTCAACATCCCGGAGAGTCAGCCAGGAAATTCTGGACAGGGTTCTTAACTAAAAAGAATCAGATCATCGACTGTCCGGATGCTGAAGCCCTAGCGGCCTTTAAACATAGCATCCATGACGAATGACTCGCCCGACACCTCAGCCAAGAAAAGACGAAGTCCATGGCAGCCCTTACGGCACTTATGACTCGCTTTTGTGCGGGCGAAGATAGCTGGCTAGCCCATAGCAATAATCATGCAAGCGAACCTGGTACTTCTGAGGCCAGGAACAGCAACGGCAAGCCACGACACAACAGACACAAGCGTCGAAGCAACGGTGACAACACCGAAGACACGGCTGTCAACGCCATATTCAGTGTCTCTAAGTCCGGTCAGCGGAAGAAGCCATTGAAGAGAAACAATCCGGGCCCGTCCAGTTTGGACCGCATACTCGATCGTCCATGTCAAATCCACGTCACTCCTGATAGACCAGCCAATCATACCAACAGAGAGTGTTGGGTTTTTAAACAGGCTAGCAAGTTAAAAGCCGAAAACAAGGAGAAGGGGTCGCAAAGCAAGGACGATGACGAGGAACCCCGGCCACCGAACACAGGGGGACAGAAGAAGTTTCCTCCCCAAGTCAAAACATTGAACATGATATACGCTACCCATATCCCCAAAAGGGAGCGCAAGCGTGCACTCAGGGACGTCTACGCGATGGAGCCAGTCGCCCCAAAGTACAACCCATGGTCGTCCTGTCCGATCACCTTCGATAGCAAGGACCATCCGACCAGTATCGGTCATGGCGGTTCAGTCGCACTGGTCCTTGACCCAATCATTGATGGATTCCACCTTAAGCGAGTCCTCATGGACGGCAGCAGCAGCCTGAACCTGCTCTATCAGGATACAGTGCACAAAATGGGTATCGATCCCTCAAGGATCAAGCCCACAAAAACCACCTTTAAAGGTGTCATACCAGGTGTAGAGGCCTGCTGTACGGGCTCAATCACAGTGGAAGTGGTCTTCGGATCCCCGGATAATTTCCAAAGCGAAGAGTTGATCTTCGATAGCGTCCCCTTCCGCAGTGGCTATCATGCACTGCTCAGATGAACCGCATTCGCTCGATTCAATGTGGTGCCGCACTACGCCTAACTCAAGCTCAAGATGCCTGGACCACGCGGTGTCATAATGGTCAACGGAAATACGGAATGCTCGCTCCGTACTGAGGAGCACACCGCTGCCCTTGCAGCAAAAGTACAGAGCAACCTTTTTAGGCAGAACCTCAATTCGGTAGTAAAGCTCCTGGACACCGTCAAGCGAGTCCAAACTACTCTGCAGCAGGATAGTCTAGCTCGTCCAGATCTTGACTAGCAATTCGGCTCCTTCCTAGTCCCAAGCAAGCGGTGACATTTATGTCGTGCGTACATAACTACGCACTTAAAATACCATGGGCATGGATGGAGGCACAACTATACCATGGTCCGTAATGTGGCTCAACCGCTCCTGGACCCGCATACCTTCAGTTTTTCTTTTTATTTCAGGTTTTTTCTCTTTTCGAGGCTTTTTCTGATAACCTTATCATCGGACCTATCAAGGGATGGATACACCAAGAAGGTAAGAAGCTTTGACGTACAAGGGAACCCCCAGGTGGTCTCTGGTAACGATTGTTGTACCTGTTTTAAAAACCCGCACGCAGCTCGCCCTTAGTCGTGGCATGTCAAATAGCCCTATTTGCTTATCGCATTACTTGTACAAATACGCCTTGACGTATTAGTCAAATTACAATGGAAAATAATTTGCGGCTCAATATTTGCAGCATCAGCCTATCACTTGATTTTTTCCTTTTCTTTATATATTCTTATAAATTGCGCCTGTACACTCTGGTATGCCTTAATTTGCCAGGGGCTTCGTCATACCCCACAATACGGCAATAAAGTCTGAACACTTTTACAGTACAGTTCGGCACCCCGAACTTATAGCATTATATGCATCAGCTCTGAATCATGTCTTTGGTCAATAGTTGGGTTGCCCGGCTCCTGTGTTACTACCTTACATTCCGCTATATCGTCTAGGGTAGTAAAGGGAGAACTACTGCGATTGTGTCCCGGTTCTTCCGGATGAGCACCTCAGTAGAGAAAGCCAAAAACTAACTGTCATGATGAGGCGAGAGCTGGTCAGCTGTTCAAGAGGTTACAAATCCTTAGCGATTTTTTTCGCATTATGCGATGAATCGGTTTTTATCCGATAGGCGTGTATAGCGCCCCAAGTTCGGACTTCCGAACACCAGGGGCTGCGCCAAAAATTTTCTTGTCAAACTCCTATGGCTAAGTGAGAGTAATAAAGCTGCATGGTCCAATTGCCTTGTTCGTCGCGCTAAACACCTCCTTAAAGGACCAAAACCTTGGATAAAGTGTGTTTAGATTTATCCCGAACACCCCCGTACTACCTACGTGGGGGCAGAAGCCGACGACTAGCCAACTCTTAGATTTAACAAAACGGCCACACAGAGGTAAAATTTTAAATAACAGACATTATATTACATAACAGATCTGTTTCATATTATAGGACAGGATAACATGAGTGTACTCATGGGAATATGATATCCTTAGCACATTGCTCCGCCAGGCGAGATCCCTCCAGGACACTGTCCAAATATAGTTGGGGTCTGCGGTGCTCCTTTCCCTTAGGCGGCCCCTTGGTCATCAACTTCGTGGCGTCCATCTTCACCCAGTGCATCTTGGCGCGGGCAAAGGCCATTCGCGCGCCTTCAATACAGACCGACCGCTTGATGGCATCAAGCCGAGGGTAGGCACTGACAAGCCGCTTCACGAGTCTGAAGTAGCTGCTGGGAATGGCTTCAGCAGGCCATAGCCGGATTATCAAATCCTTCATGGCTAGTTCGGTCACCCTATGCAGCTCGACCGTCTGTTTCAGCTGATCTATAAAGGGCACTGGATGTTCTGGTCCAAGGTATTGCGACCAGAATAGGTTCTCCGTTGAGCTCCCCTCTTCGGCTCGATAGAATTCCACAGCATTTGACACGCTGCACGGCAGATCCACAACGCCCCTGGAGAGCTCCAAATCCAGGTAAGTAAAAGGAACCTTTCCTTCACATATCTGCTCTGCATAATGAAAGCCTTACCCGTCGTGATCTTCTTGGCCGCCTGGATTTCCTGGAGGGTGCCCTGCGCTTCGGCCCGGGCATCTTGTGCGCTCTGGCGGGCCTTGGAAAGTTCAGACTCTTGCTCCTTAAAGTCACGCTCCAAGGACTCACACATCTTGACGGTGTCCTAGAGCTCTTGCTGGACCTCACAGACCCGGGCCTCTTGCTTCTCGTGCGCGGCTCGTTCCTTGGCCGCTTTGTCCTCGGCCTCGGCCAACGCCTTCTTGAGGGCTGCTAATTCGGTCGTTGCCCCTAATAAAGTTCATGGCACTTTAGTTAGCATGAATCATTCATCCTTCCTAAATATATACACAGGTTACTGCATACCTTGACTGTCCTCTAGCTGCTTCTTTACGCGGCCGAGCTCTTCCTCGGCCCGCTCCAGATTTTGCTTCAGTCCGGAGACTTCCGCAATATGAGCGGACGCAGCTAGCAGCGATGCTTGCTTGTTCACATAGACATTTTAGATTAGACTCCTGCGAAAATTATTTGATCCTCTATCTGGCTTTTCTTTCCGAACACCGGACAAAGTATTAGGGGCTACTGTCTATACTATGACACTCTTTTTATACAGTGGTATTACTTACCTCAAAGCCTATTAGAAGGCTAGTGTAATCTTTGGTCAGTCCGCTTTTCATGGACTAGATCCTCTCAATCATCGTACCCATAAGGGTATGGTGTTCTTCCACAATGGAAGCGCCTTGCAGCGCTTCCCGCAAATTATTCGGTGCCTCTGGATGGACAGAGGCCACAGGTGGAATAGGCGCACCACCTCCTTTTGAAAGGGGCGGCTGGCCTGGTTCCGGAGCCGCATGTGTCTCCGGAACTATATTTGATTGGGGGCCGAGTTGGATATGGCCCCCATCGTTAGTATCCACGGGGGTTTGCTCCCCCATGTGTCCGGCAGCCGAGGCTTCACCCTCCGGTGCCTCCCTGACGGCCTCCAGATTCTCTCCTGGGACGGGGATCCTTCTGGACGACGCCTCGGCACCATCCAGGTCCCGGGGAGAGCTGGCCAATGGAAGGGTCCTGCTGTCCATCGCCGCTGGGTCCAGCGAGTCCTCTAAAGATAAGGACCGCTCGAGGTTGGACCGAGCCGGACTGCAAGTGCATAATTTAGCACATTAAAACAATGAAGTAAAAAGGCCAGATACATGAATGTGTCCGGACACTTATGATTTGGCCAGGGGCTTCTCCCTGGGCTCCCACTCCCAGCTGCTGTTGGTGGCCGCTGTGGAACTATCCGAAAGGGAATCTTTCCCCTTCTTGGACGCCTCGGCCTCCAGATGTGTGGAGTCCGTCCTCTTCTTTCTCCCTCCTGCAGGGGGGAATGGATTTCTTCTTCTTCCTCCTCCTCTTCCTCATCGTCTTTGGCGACGGAGGAGTGAGTCTCGGTGTCTTCGAGCATCACGTCCGAAGCGCCCTAGTGACAGAGACCACCTCTGGTCCCCTTGGCCGTCTTCTTGGCCTTCTTCTCCGTCACCTGATAAGGCGCCGGAACCAGCATCTTTGCCAGAAGAGAAACTTCTGGGTCTTCGGGCAGCGGAGCCAGACAGTTAACCCTCTCCGCCATCTCTATCTAGTCCTAAAAAAATTGACAGGGAGGCTTAGATGCCTTCCTCGGGTGTGCCAGTAAAGAGCATACCTTGAAAACATGAAAGAACTTACCAGATTAGCGGGGTGAGTCAAGTCATGCCCACGGTCGTCGTCCATGGGCGGTGGCATCTCGCTGGCCTTGAAGAGAACCTTCCAGATGTCTTCGTGCATTGTGCCGAAGAGCTCCAATAGCGTCTGGTGCTTGGCCGGATCGAACTCGCACAGATAGCAAGTCCGGCGTTGGCACAGAACGATCCGGCGAACGAGCATCACCTGGATCACGTTAACGAGCTTGACTCTCTTGTTTATCATGCTCTGAACACGTGTTTGGAGCGTCGTCGTCTCGTCTAGAGAAGACCAGGTCAGGCCCTTCTCTTGCCAGAAGGTGAGCCACATTGGGACTCCGGACCGGAATGCCGGAGCCGCTGCCTAGTTGGTTCCACGTGGCTTGGTGATGTAGAACCACCCCGACTGCCACCCTTTGACGGTCTCCACGAAGGAGCCTTTGGGTCAGGTAACATTGGGCATCTTGCCCACCATGGCGCCTCCGCACTTTGCTTGTTGGCCACTCATCACCTTCGGCTTCACACTGAAGGTTTTCAACCATAGCCCGAAGTGAGGTGGGATGTGGAGGAAGGCCTCACACACAACAATAAATGCCGAGATGTTGAGGATGGAATTGGGGGCCAAATCATGGAAGTCCAGCCCGTTGTAGTACATCAGTCCGTGGACGAACGGGTGGAGGGGGAATCCCAGCCCACGGACAAAGTGTGTGAGGAACACCACCCTCTCCTAGGACTCCGGGGTGGGGACGATCTGTCCCTTGGCCAGAAGTCGGTGTGCAATTTCCTTAGCTAGGTACCCGGCCTCCCAGAGCTTCTGATGTCCTTCTCCTTGATGGAGGAGGTCATCCACTTGCCTCCTGCTCCGAATCCGGACATGATTGGAGTGCTTTTTTGGGCGGAGAAGGCGAGAGAGATTGGGCGCTGGAGCTCGAGAATGGATGGGCAGAGGAAGGAGAAGGCATGGGTGAAAGAGGGTGAATCCTTATCCCTTTATAAAGGCAGTAAAAGTCATGCGCCTCCCCACTCGCCTTAAAATTCGCCTATTCCCCAAGCGTCGTGCAGATGACACGGTTGGGTTACCCATTGCTACGTCTTGAGCTTGCGTTGGTTTTCCTTGAAGAGGAAAGGGTGATGTAGCAAAGTAGCGTAAGTATTTCCCTCAGTTTTTGAGAACCAAGGTATCAATCCAGTAGGAGGTTCCTCAGAAGTCCCACGCACCTACACAAACAAACAAGAACTCGCAACCAACGCAATAAAGGGGTTGTCAATCCCTTCACGGCCACTTGCGAAAGTGAGATTTGATAGAGATAATATGATAAGATAAATATTTTTGGTATTTTTTTGATATAGATTGAAAAAGTAAAGATGCGAATAAAAGTAAATGAAAAGCTTATATAATAAGAGATAGACCCGGGGGCCATAGGTTTCACTAATGGCTTCTCTCAAGATAGCATAAGTATTACGGTGGGTGAACAAATTACTATCGAGAAATTGATAGAAAAGCGAATAATTATGAGATTATCTAGGCATGATTATGTATATAGGCATCATGTCCGTGACAATTAGACCGAAACGATTCTGCATCTACTACTATTACTCCACACATCGACCGCTATCCAGCATGCATCTAGAGTACTAAGTTCATAAAGAACAGAGTAATGCATTAAGAAAGATGACATGATGTAGTGGGATAAACTCATGCAATATGATATAAACCCCACCTTTTTATCCTTGATGGCAACAATAGAATACGTGCCTTGCTGCCCTGCTATCACTGTGAAAGGACACCGCAAGATTGAACCCAAAGCTAAGCACTTCTCCCATTGCAAGAAAGATCAATCTAGTAGGCCAAACCAAAATGATAATTCGAAGAGACTTGCAAAGATAACTTAATCACACATAAAAGAATTCAAAGGAGATTCAAATATTTCTCATAGATAAACTTGATTATAAACCCACAATTCATCGGATCTCGACAAACACACCGCAAAAAGAGTTACATCGAATAGATCTCCAAGAAGATTGAGGAGAACTTTGTATTGAGATTCAAAGAGAGAGAAGAAGCCATCTAGCTAATAACTATGGACCCGAAGGTCTGTGGTAAACTATTCACAACTCATCGGAAGGGCCTTGGAGATGATGTAGAGGCCTTCCGTGGTCGATTCCCCCTTCGGCGAAGCGCGGGCGAAGGCTCCAAGATGGGATCTCGCGGATACAGAAGGTTACGGCGGTGGAAATAGTTTTTCGTGGTGCTCCTGCATGTTTTCGGTGTCCGTGGATATATATAGGAGGAAGAAGTAGGTCGGTGGACGCTTGAGGGGCCCACGAGGATGGGGGGGGGGGGCGCCCACCTGTATGGGGCGCACCGGGCACCCTCGTGTCTACCTCGCTTGTTTCTTGACTTCCACTCCAAGTCCTCTGGATCACATTTGTTCCAAAAAGATCGCTCCTGAAGGTTTCATTCCATTTGCACTATTTTGATATTCCTTTTCTTTGAAACACTGAAATAGGCAAGAAAAACAGCAATTCGGGTTGGGCTCCGGTTAGTAGGTTAGTCCCAAAAATGATATAAAAGTGTAGAGTAAAGCCCATAAACATCCAAAACGGATAATATAATAGCATGGAACAATCAAAAATTATAGATACGTTGGAGACGTATCAAGCATCGCCAATCTTAATTCATGCTCGTCCTCGAGTAGGTAAATGATAAAAACAGAATTTTTGATGTGGAATGCTACCTAGGATGTTTCTCAATGTAATTTTCTTTATTGTGGCATGATTGTTCAGATCCAAATGATTCAGGATGAAAGCTTATAAAACATAAAAATAGTAATACTTGAAGCATACTAACAAATAATCATGTCTTATCAAAATAGCATAGCCAAAGAAAGCTTATCCCTACAAAATCATATAGTTAGGCCATGCTTCATCTTTATTACACAAAATACTCCCATCATGCACAACCTCGGTTTTAGCCAAGCAATTGGTTCGTACTTTTTAACGTGCTTCAGCTTTTTGAACTCTTACGCAATACATGAGCGCAAGCCATGGACATAACATTATATGTGGTATATGGTGGTTGTGAAGACAAAAAGGGAGAAGTGATACGTCTCCAACGTATCTACTTCTCCAAACTTTTTGCCCTTGTTTTGAACTCTAACTTGCATGATTGAATGAAACTAACCCGGACTGACGTAGTTTTCAGCAGAACTGCCATGATGTTGTTTTATGTGTGGAAAGCAAAAGTTCTCAGAATGTCCTGAAAATCCACGGAGGCACTTTTTGGAAAATATAAAAAATATTGGCGAAAGAATCAAGACCAGGGGGCACACCCTGTCCACGAGGGTGGGGGCGCGCCCCCTCCCCCTGGGCACGCCCCCTGTCTCGTGGGCCCCCTGAGGCTCCGCCGACCTCAACTCCAACTCCATATATTCCGTCTCGCGGAGAAAAAAAATCAGAGAGAAAGTTTCATCGCGTTTTAAGATACAGAGCCGCCGCCAAGCCCTAATCTCTCTCGAGAGGGCTGATCTGGAGTCCGTTCGGGGCTCCGGAGAGGGGGATTCATCGCCGTCGTCATCATCAACCATCCTCCATCACCAATTTCATGATGCTCACCGCCGTGCGTGAGTAATTCCACCGTAGGCTTGATGGACGGTGATGGGTTGGATGAGATTTACCATGTAATCAAGTTAGTTTTGTTAGGGTTTGATCCCTAGTATCCACTATGTTCTGAGATTGATGTTGATATGACTTTGATATGCTTAATGCTTGTCACTAGGGCCCGAGTGCCATGATTTCAGATACGAACCTATTATGTTTTCATGAATATATGTGTGTTCTTAATACTATCTTGCAAGTCTATAGTCACCTATTATGTGTTATGATCGGACAACCCCGAAGTGACAATAATTGGGATACTTCTCAGTGATGACCATAGTTTGAGGAGTTCATGTATTCACTATGTGCTAATGCTTTGTTCCGGTTCTCTATTAAAAGGAGGCCTTAATATCCCTTAGTTTCCGCTAGGACCCCGCTGCCACGGGAGGGTAGGACAAAAGATGTCATGCAAGTTCTTTTCCATAAGCATGTATGACTATTTACGGAATACATGCCTACATTACATTAATGAACTGGAGCTAGTTCTATGTCACCCCATGTTATAACTATTACATGAGGAATCGCATCCGGCATAATTATCCATCACTGATCCATTGTCTACGAGCTTTTCACATCTTGTTCTTCGCTTATTTACTTTTCCGTTGCTACTGTTACAATCACTAAAAAACCCAAAAACATTACTTTTGCTACTGTTACCTTTATTATCATACCACTTTGCTACTAAATACTTTGCTGCAGATACTAAGTTATCCAGGTGTGGTTGAATTGACAACTCAACTTCTAATACTCAAGAATATTCTTTGGCTCCCCTTGTGTCAAATCAATAAATTTGGGTTGAATACTTTACCCTCGAAAGCTGTTGCGATCCCCTACACTTGTGGGTTATCAAGACTAATTTCTGGCGCCGTTGCCGGGGAGCATAGCTCTATTCTCTGAGTCACTTGGGATTTATATTGATACGTCTCCAACCTATCTATAATTTTTGATTGCTCCATGCCACTTTATCTATTGTTTTGGACTATAATGGGCTTTATTTTCCACTTTTATATTATTTTTGGGACTAACCTATTAACCGGAGGCCCAGCCCAGAATTGCTGTTTTTTGCCTTTTTCAGTATTTCAAAGAAACAGAATATCAAACGGAGTCCAAACGGAATAAAACCTTCGGGATCGTGACTTTCCAACCGAACGTGATCCAGGAGACTTGGACCCTACTCCAAGAAGCGCCAGAGGTGGTCACGAGGGTGGAGGGCGCCCCCCTGGGCGCGCCCCCCTACCTCGTGGGCCCCTCGGAGCTCCACCGACGTACTCCTTCCTCCTATATATACCTACGTATCCCCAAACGATCAGAACAGGAGCCAAAAACCTAATTCCACCGCCGCAACCTTCTGTATCCACGAGATCCCATCTTGGGGCCTGTTCCGGAGCTTCGCCGGAGGGGGCATCCACCACGGAGGGCTTCTACATCAGCAGCATAGACCCTCCGATGAAGTGTGAGTAGTTTACTTCAGACCTTCGGGTCCATAGCTAGTAGCTAGATGACGTCTTCTCTCTTTTTGGATCTCAATACAATGTTTTCCCCCTCTCTCATGGAGATCTATTTGATGTAATCTTCTTTTTGCAGTGTGTTTGTTGAGACCGATGAATTGTGGGTTTATGATCCAACTTATCCATGAATAATATTTGAATCTTTTCTGAATTCTTTTATGTATGATTGAGTTATCTTTGCAAGTCTCTTCGAATTATCCTTTTGGTTTGGCCAACTAGATTGGTAGTTCTTGCAATGGGAGAAGTGCATGGCTTTGGGTTCAATCTTGCGGTGTCCTTATTCAGTGACAGAAGGAGTTGCAAGGCACGTATTGTATTGTTGCCATCAAGGATAACAAGATGGGGTATTTATCATATTGCATGAATTTATTCCTCTACATCATGTCATCTTGCTTAAGGCGTTACTCTGTTTTTAACTTAATACTCTAGATGCATGCTGGATAGCGGTCGATGAGTGGAGTAATTGTAGTAGATGCAGAATTGTTTCGGTCTACTTGTCTCGGACGTGATGCCTATATACATGATCATACCTAGATAACCTGATAACTATGCTCAATTTTGTCAATTGCTCAACAGTAATTTGTTCACCCACCATAGAATACTTATGCTCTTGAGAGAAGCCACTAGTGAAACCTATGGCCCCCGGGTCTATTCTCTTCATATCAATCTCCATCACTTTATTTACTTGCTTTGCTTTTGCTTTTTACTTTGTATCTTTATACCAAAAATACCAAAAATATTATCTCTATCAGATCTCACTCTCGTAAGTGACCGTGAAGGGATTGACAACCCCTAATCGCGTTGGTTGCGAGATCGTTTTGTGCAGGTACGAGGGACTTGCACGTGACCTCCTGTTGGATTGATACCTTGGTTCTCAAAAACTGAGGGAAATACTTACCCTATTGTGCTGCATCGTCCTCTCCTCTTCGGGGAAAACCAACGCAAGCTCGAGACGTAGCATATATCTGTTGATCAGTATGAAGAACTTGAAAGACGACATAACTACGATTTTTCCCTCAACTATGAGGGGAGGTAAGGAACTCTCATCTAGCTCTGCACTAGATTCTCCTTCTGTTTTGAGTAAGCTTGCGACACCTAAACCTGCCACTGCTATGAATTCTGATATGTCGCATGTTAATGATGATGCCACTTCTGCTATGCATGATACTTATGATGAAACTACTTCTGTGTGTGATACTACTTTGCCATTAGGTGAATTTCTTGATGAACACTTGCTAGAGTTAGGGGGAATGAAATTATTGAAGATGCTATTATTGATGATAGTGATGATGAAAATTCTCCCAATGATTATGAATTGCCTGTTGTTCCTGAGGGTTATGTTATGAATGAAGAAGCTGCTAGAGCTATCTTTGCTTGCAATGATAGATATGATCTTAAGAAATTATTAGCTAAATGGAAGTAGCAGTCTCTGAATGCTAGAATGAAACCTGACCCTGCTTTTGCTACTTCACCTATCTGTATTACTGATAAGGATTATGAATTCTCTGTTGATCCTAAGATTATTACTTTAGTTGAATTTGATCCTTTTTATGGCCTTGAATCTGAAACTGTTGTGGCACATCTTACCAAGTTAAATGATATAGCCACCCTGTTTACTCATGATGATAAATCTCGCTATTATTATATCCTTAAGATATTTCCGTTCTCGTTAAAGGGTGATGCTAAGACTTGGTATAATTCTCTTGCTCCTTGTTGTGTGCGTAGTCCCCAGGATATGATTTATTACTTCTCTGCTAAATATTTCCCTGCTCATAAGAAACAAGCTGCCTTGCGGGAAATATATAATTTTGTGCAAATCAAAGAAGAGAGTCTCCCACAAGCTTGGGGGAGGCTTCTCCGGTTACTTAATGCTTTGCCTGATCATCCTCTTAAGAAAAATGAAATACTTGATATCTTTTATAATGGACTAACCGATGCTTCCAAGGATTACTTGGATAGTTGTGCTGGTTGTGTTTTCAGGGAAAGAACAGTCGACGAAGCTGAATTACTATTGAATAATATGTTGACTAATGAAAATAATTGGACTCTTCCTAAGCCAGTTCCTGAGGCAATTCCTGAACCAATTAAGCCAACTCCTGAGCCTATTCCCAAACCAACTCCGAAGAAGAGAGGTGTTTTATTTCTCAGTCCTGAAGATATGCAAGAGGCAAAGAAATCAATGAAAGAAAAGGTATTAAAGCTGAAGATGTTAAGAGTTTACCTCCTATTGAAGAAATACATGGTCTTAATATACCGCCTGTTGAAGAACCACATTGTCTTGATATCCCGACACAGGTAGTAAAGGTAAATTCTCTCTATAGATATGATAAAGTTGAAATCACCTCTACTAAATTTCATAGCCCATGCTTAGATGAATATGATGACTTTATGGCTAGACAAGAAAGTTTTAATGCTTATGTTGGTAGAGAGTTAAAGAATAATGCTTTCGAGATAGGATGTGTGAGCGATAATATGGCTAGAGTTAAAGGTGAACTCAAACTCATTAGCAAATATGCTTCTATGGTTGCTACTCAAGCTGAGCAAGTACGGAAAGCTCAAAATGATTTGCTTGATTAATTAAATAATAAAAATGACTTTGTTATTAGAGTGGCTACTAGAACTGGTAGAATGACTCGGGAACCTTTGTATCCTGAAGGCCACCCTAAGAGAATCGAGCAAGCTTCTCAGATAAATAATTTAGAGGCACCTAGTTCTTCAAAAAAGAAGAAAAAGAAAATAGATTGGACTTTGCATGCTTCTAGTGAACCTACTGTAGACACACCTGAGAATCCTAATGATATTTCTATTTCTAATGCTGAAACACAATCAGGTGATGAACATGAACCTAGTGATAATGTTAATGATAATGTTCATGTTGATGCTCAACCTAGCAAAAACAATGACGTAGAGATTGAACCTGCTATTGATCTTGATAACCCACAATCAAAGAATCAACGTTATGATAAGAGAGATTTTGTTGCTAGGAAGCATGGTAGAGAAAGAGAACCATGGGTTCAGAAACCCATGCCCTTTCCTCCTAAACCATCCAAGACAGAGGATGATGAGGATTTTGAGCGCTTTGCTGAAATGATTAGACCTATCTTCTTACATATGCGCTTAACTAATATGCTCAGAGTAAATCCTTATGCTAAATATGTGAAGGATATCATCACAAATAAAAGAAAGATACTGGAAGCTGAAATTTCCACCATGCTTGCTAATTATACTTTTAAGGGTGGAATACCAAAGAAACTTGGAGATCCGGGTGTACCAACTATACCATGCTCCCTTAAAAGAAATTATGTTAGAACTGCTTTATGTGATCTTGGAGCCGGTGTTAGTGTTATGCCTCTCTCTTTATATCGTAGACTTGCATTGAATAAGTTGACACCTACTAAAATATCTTTGCAAATGGCTGATAAATCAACTGCTATACCTGTCGTGGTTGTTGTGGTTGCAAATGGCACTATCTTAACAGACTTTGTTATTCTTGATATTCCCAAGGACGATAGTATATCGATTATCCTTGGTAGACCCTTTTTGAATACTGCAGGGGTTGTTATTGATTGCAACGAAGGCAATGTCACTTTTCATGTTAATGGTAATGAGCATACGGTACACTTTCCGAGGAAACAATGTCAAGTTCATAGCATCAATTCTATTGGAAAAGTTCCAACTATCATTATTGGAGGTTTTGAATTTCCTCTTCCTACTGTCAAGAAAAAATATGATATTCTTATTGTTGGGGATTTTCATATCCCCGTTGAGGTAACTTAGTGTTATTCGAATTTCTTCGGTTCCGTGTTATTCGGAATGAGTTTGTTAACAAGACTTGATCAACCTTGTTAGTGGATTCATTTTGATGATCACGAGATGGATGAAACTAGAAGGCACAACCTTCTGTACCCTCTTTTTACTTTCTGTTATTTAGAATAAATAAAGCAAAAATAGTATTATCTGTCTGTTTCCTGAATTATCTCTGCATTAAAAAATGTCTCGAAAATAAAAGTGCTCCAAATGCCCTGCAAATTTAGTATGATTTTTTATGGAATATTTGAGGATTTTAGGCACTGAAAACACTGCAGGAGGGGCAAGCACCAGGCCACGAGAGTGGAGGGCGCGCCCACCACACCCGGGCGGCCCACTGTCTCATGGGCCCCTAGTGGCCCCCCTCCACTTATGCCAGCACCCACACACTCCATCTTCTACCCAAAAAATCCCCATCCAGCTCAAGCACGAGTTCTAGCTCATTTTGCTGCGATTTTCGATCTCCTTGCTCAAAGCTCCATTCACAAAACTGCTTTGGGGATTGTTGCTTGGTATGTGACTCCTCCATTGGTCCAATTAGTTTTTGTTCTAGTGCTTTATTCATTGCAACTTTTTGCTGCATAGGTGACCATGTTCTTGAGCTTACATGTTGAATTTGTGAGGTCCCAAGCAATTCTAATGCATGATATAGGCTCTAGGCACTTGTAGGAGTAGGTGCTATCAATCTTGTTTAGTTTTATTCACTTTTATTTTGCAGTTACTAAATTTTCAGAAATTTTTCAGAAAAAGAATTGTGTCTAGGAGAATGTACTAAGGTGGTTCCTC
Source organism: Triticum aestivum (assembly GCF_018294505.1). Classification (NCBI taxonomy): domain Eukaryota; kingdom Viridiplantae; phylum Streptophyta; class Magnoliopsida; order Poales; family Poaceae; genus Triticum; species Triticum aestivum. Next base: position 53,831,708 of record NC_057807.1, on the reverse strand, counting down.
GGTAAAGAAAGGGCCCAGGATTGCTATACGTGAGCAAGATGTTGAATTACCAAGGGACGCGGATGTACGAGCTTGCGAGTGGCCATCCGATGATTTTATGGTCGAAGCAGGCTTTAAGGAGGAATTTGACGCGTATGTGCGTAATGCTGAGTTGGAGGACTTCTTACAAGATACGTGTCCTAAGTACTATCAATTGACTGATTCCTTTGTGCGGAGGTTTAAATATAAATGTACGCGTAATTCTCCTAGTGTCCTATTTGATATTTATGATACATCTTATACCATGGACTTAGAGGATTTTACAACTGCTTGCAAACTTCCGCAGTTGGGTAATATTAATGACCCTCACAAATCTGAATTTAGATATTTCCTTGCTAGTATTACTATGGGAGAATCCAGGGACATAGCACAAGCTACCATAGGGAGCATTCATTTTCCTGCTATACATTATTTTGCTCTCTTCATTGGTAGATGCATTAATGATAAAGATGAAGCATGTCATATGTGTGTCTCTGATCTTTGTGTCCTCAAGAGTGCCGTGTTAGGTTATAAAGGTTATAACTTGGGGGCAATAGTTGCATGTAGGTTGCAGAATAATAGTAGAACTGGAGATTTATTTGGAGGAATTTATGCAACCCGTGTGGCTAATTGTCTTGGTATAGCCCCATGAGAAGGGGATATGATGATACCTCCTGCTTATTTAGATTATGACGCTATGGTCAATCATCAATTTCTTAGGAGGAATGAACAATTCCTCCATTATCGACAAATCTATGACAGATGCAACGTCGTCCATGTTACTCTTCCTGCTCCTCTCCTTTTTGATTATCAGGCAAAAGGAAGATATGTTGTTACCATGGAGGAAGCAGCTGAACACGAGGGGAGAGCGGAGGCAGCTCGCCAACATGCCGCAGCTCAGGAGGCGGTTGCTGCTGCATCTCAGTACGACCCCAGTTACAACTACGGATATCAGCCAGGTGGTCCTTGGTACTAGAATAACTTAGGCCAAAAGCCTAAGCTTGGGGGAGTACGTATTTCTCACCGACTTTACATTCATGTTCACACACTAGTCGTCGGTGCTCATACTCTTTAACTGTATTATCCACGCTAGTTTAAATTTCTTTTTCTAGCTTTCTTCTTGTGTGTTTTTTAAACCTTAAGAAAAACCAAAAAAAATAGTTAGTTTAATTTCCATGCTTGTAGTAGAAATTAAAATGAAAACCCAAAAAGATTTCTAGTTCTTCTTCTTACTTGTTGGGAGCTTTCCCGTGTAAATAGTTTTCTTTTCTTTTCTTTCCTTTGGGGGTCGAGAGTAGAAGACCATATTGAAAATGTTTAGTGGCTCTCATATGCATGATTGTTTATTTAAGTTAGAGCCCATATTATCTTGTCTTCTCTCTTGAGTTGAATGCTTGCGGATTCCAGCTTAGTCCAACGCATGTGCACTATTATTATTATACACGTCGTTCGGCCGTGCAAGTGAAAGGCAATAATGATGATATATGATGGACTTATTGAGATGAGAAAAGCAGGTATGAACTCGACCTCTCTTGTTTTTGTAAATATGATGAGTTCATCGCTTCTAATTCAGCTTATTATGAAGTATTTGCAATGACATTTAGAGATTATAGTTGCTTGTGCCATGCTTGATTAGCTATGAGTTATAATGGTTTACCTTGCGAGCCAACATGCTATTAGAATGATTATGATGTGGTATGATGGGATGGTATCCTCCTTTGAATGAATTGAGTGACACGACTTGGCACATGTTCACGCATGTAGTTGAAACAAATCAACATAGCCTTCATGATATTTATGTTCATGGTAGATTATATCCTACTCATGCTTGTACTCGGTGTAAATTAATTTTAATGCATGTTTATGACTGTTGTCGCTCTCTCAGTTGGTCGCTTCCCAGTCTTTTGCTATCCTTCACCTGTACTAAGCGGTAATACTGCTTGTGCATCCAAACTCCATAAACCCCAAAGTTGTTCCATATGAGTCCACCATACCTTCCTATATGCGGTATTTACCTGCCGTTCCAAGTAAATTTGTATGTGCCAAACTCCAAACCTTCAAATGAAATTTTGTTTTGTATGCTCGAGCAGCTCATGTTTCAACTAGGGCTGCATATATCTTCCATGCTAGGTGGGTTATTCTCAAGAGTGGACTCTGCTCCTCATTCACGAGAAAGGGCCGGTAATCGGGATGCCCGGTCCCATGATCCAAAAAGATCAAAGCAAATAAAAATAATTAAACAAAACTCCCCCAGGGCTTTTGTTAGTTGGAGGCACTCGTTGTTTCGAGCAAGCCATGGATTGATGCTAGTTGGTGGTTGGGGGAGTATAAACCTTTACCATTCTATTGGGGAACTTCCTATAATGCATGTAGAATGGAAGATACAGCCATCTCATAGTTGTTGCATTGACAGCAAAAGTATGCCGCTCAAAATGTTATTCAATATCTATTTTAAAATCGAGCTCTGGCACCTCTACAAATCCCTGCTTCCCTCTGCGAAGGGCCTATCTATTTAGTTTTATGTTGAGTCATCACCCTTCTTATTAAAAAGCACCCACTGGAGAGCACACTGTCATTTGCATTCATTACTATTGGTTTATATTGGGTATGACTTGACTGGATCTCTTTTACCATGAATTACAATGTCTAGTCAGTCCTTGATCTCTAAAGGTGCTCTGCATTTATGTTTTGCGATCTCAGAAAGGGCTAGCGAGATACCATTTTGTTATATCATGTTATGATTATTTTGAGAAAGTGTTGTCATCCGAGTTTTATTATTATGGATCGCTAGCTGATTATGCTATTGATATGAGTAATTGTGAGACATGGGTGTTATTATGAGTATTGGTTCTCAAAAACTGAGGGAAATACTTACGCTACAATTGTTGCATCACCCTTTCCTCTTCAAGGAAAACCAACGCAAGCTCAAGACGTAGCAAGAAGGATTTCTGGCGCCGTTGCCGGGGAGGTCTTCGCTCAAGTCAAGATATACCAAGTACCCATCACAAACTCATCTCCCTCACATTTACATTATTTGCCATTTGCCTCTCGTTTTCCTCTCCCCCACTTCACCCTTGCCGTTTTATTCGCCCTCTCTTTCCCAATCTCCTCTCTCTCTCTCTCCTATCTTCTTGTGTGCCTGTTTGTCCTTATGGCTTTGCCTAAGAACACCGACCTTCATCTTAGAAGGTTGGAAGAGATTGAATCAAACGTTAGAATTTTTATGACTTTACAATTTGAGCATAATAATTTCTTCAGAAAAGAGCTTAAAGAACAAAAAAGTTTTGGGGGTTTATGAACAAAGATCTTGATGATATGTCTAAAGAATTTTATGGTTTGAACTCCCAAATTACTCGGCTTGAAAATTCTATAGCCCAAATTTCTGATAAGCAAGCTACCTTAGTCAATAAGATGGCTGCCAAACCAGAAAAGTTAGGTGAAAGTAATTATGAAGATCTTAAAGTTATTGATGTGTCCCCTATTAGATCTTTGTTTTGCAATATGAACATTAATAATGATGGGACTGGAGATGAGTCAACTTTAGTTAAAAGGCATCCCAATAATTTGGAGTTTTTAGATCTTGATGCTAAATTTGGTAGTGGGATTGGAGAGTTCAAGACTTTAAGTAGCATTGAACCCACTATCTTGGATTTCAAGGAATTTAATTATGATAATTTTTCTTTAGAAGATTGTATTTCCTTGTTGCAACCTGTTGTGAATTCTCCTCATGCTTATAGTCAAAATAAAGCTTTTACCAAACATATTGTTGATGCCTTGATGCAATCTTATGATGAAAAACTTAATTTGGAAGTTTCTATACCTAGAAAACTTAATTATGAGTGGGAACCTACTATAAAGATTAAAATTAAAGATCATGAATGTTATGCTTTATGTGATTTGGGTGCTAGTGTTTCCACAATTCCAAAAACTTTATGTGATATTCTTGGTTTCCATGATCTTGATGATTGCTCTTTAAATTTGCACCTTGCTGATTCCACCATTAAAAAGCCAATGGGAATGATCAATGATGTTCTCATTGTTGAAAGTAGAAATTTGGTGCCCATAGATTTTTATCGTTCTTGATATAGATTGCAATCTTTCTTGCCCTATTATTCTTGGTAGACCTTTCCTTAGAACGATTGGTGCGATTATTGATATGAAGGAAGGAAATATTAGATTCCAATTTCCATTAAGGAAAGGGATGGAGAACTTTCCAAGAAATATAGTTGAATTACCTTATGAATCTATCATGCGAGCTACTTATGAATTGAGTGCCAAAGATGGCACTTCTTAGATCTATCCTCGCTTTTATGCCTACCTAGGGGCGTTAAACGATAGCGCTACTTGGGAGGCAACCCAATTTTCTTTGCGTTTTTTGTTTTGTTTCTGTTTAGGAAAAAAATTTGCATCTACCTTCTGTTTAGATGTAATTTTATGTTTTAATTAGTGTTTGTGCCAAGTAGAACCTATAGGATAGCCTATGGTGATAGTTAATTTGATTCTGCTGAAAAACAGAAACTTTGCGCGCACGAAAATAATTTTGTTAATTCACAGAAACGTGCTTTTGCGTTGATTCTTTTTTATGTAGATCAATAGACAAATTTCCCAGGACTTACTACTTTGGTAGGATTTTTAAAGTTCCATAAGTATTCGAGAGTTACAGATTGCTACGGACTGTTCTGTTTTTGATAGATTCTGTTTTTCGTGTGTTGTTTGCTTATTTTGATGCATATATGGCTAGTATTAAGTGGTATGAACCATAGAGAACTTGAAATACAGTAGGTTTAACACCAATATAAATAAATAATGAGTTCATTACAGTACCTTATGTGGTGGTTTTTCTTTCTTTCACTAACGGAGCTTATGAGATTTCCTGTTGAGTTTTGTGTTGTGAAGTTTTCAAGTTTTGGGTAAAGATTTGATGGACTATGGAATAAGAAGTGGCAAGAGCCTAATCTTGGGGATGCCCATGGCACCCCAATATATTCAAGAATAGCCAAAATCCTAAGCTTGGGGATGCCCCCGGAAGGCATCCCCTCTTTCGTCTTCGTTTATCGGTAACTTTACTTGGAGCTATATTTTTATTCTCCACATGATATGTGTTTTGCTTGGAGCGTCTTGTATGATACTAGTCTTTGATTTTTAGTTTTCCACAATCATCCTTTCTGTACACACCTTTTGGGAGAAGCCCACTTGATTATAATTTATTAGGATATGTGCTTCACTTATATCTTTTGAGCTAGATAGTTTTTGCTCTAGTGCTTCACTTATATCTTTTAGAGCACGGCGGTGGCTTAATTTTGTAGAAATTATTAATCTCTCATGCTTCACTTATATTATTTTGAGAGTCTCTTAGAACAGCATGGTATTTTCTATGGTTATAAAATTGGTCCTAGAATGATGGGCTTCCGAGTTGGGTATAATAAAAACTATCATAGGAAGTGAATTGGATGCTATGATCAATTTGATACTTGATAATTGTTTTGAGATATGGAGGTAGTGATATTAGAGTCATGCTAGTTGGGTGATTATGAATTTAAAGAATGCTTATGTTGAAGTTAGAAAGTCCCATAGCATGCACGTCTGGTTAAAGTTGTGTAACAAATTTGAAACATGAGGTGTTCTTAGATTGTGCATCCTTATGAGTGGCGGTTGGGGACGAGCGATGGTCTTTTCCGACCAATCTATCCCCCAAGGAGCATGCGCGTAGTGCTTGGTTTTTGATGACTTGTAGATTTTTGCAATAAGTATATGAGTTCTTTTGACTAATGTTAAGTCCATGGATTATACGCACTCTCACCACTACAAAAAAAGACACATCTGTGACATTTTGGGCCGAACGAATTTTTTCTGTCATACATATGACACTTCTATGACGATAATTGTGACAAAACCCGGTATCATCATAGATGTGGTGGGCTCCTACTTCTATGACAAAAAATCATGACAGAAAATGGGCTTTTCGTCCTAGGAGGGCCGGAGACGTAGCTGCATGACATTCTTTGGGCCGTCCATGACGGAAAAAACCATGGTAGACGCGAGGGCGAGGAAAATTTCGGGGAGTTCCCGATTACGGTGGGAGGTCGGGGGCCGAGCGATGCGTGTTTCTCTCGTACACGTACGCGCGTGTGTGCGAGGCATTGGCTCTAACTGAACCCGAGCGATTGCACTGCAGGCTACACGTTACTGAACCCGAGCGATTGATCAATGGATATTAACTGAACCCGATTGAGCGATTCCTTCGCTACTGCTGCTAACTAAAGCCGATCGATTGGATGAACAATGAGCATTGCGGGGGAGTTTGGATGAACAGTGAGCGGTGGCGTTGCCTCTGGATGAACAGGACCCCGTGGTGTGGAGGGCTGGATGAACAGTAGACAGTGGAGGGGTGCCCGTGGAGGGGTGGATGAACAGGACCCCGTGGTGTGGAGGGCTGGATGAACAGCAGACAGTGGAGGGGTGCCCGTGGAGGGGTGGATGAACAGGACCCCGTGGTGTGGAGGGCTGGATGAACAGTAGACGGTGGAGGGAAGCCTGTGGAGGGGTGGTTGAACAGTAGCCGCGGTGGAGGCTGGAGGAGGTCGACAGTAGCCCGTGGAGGCTGGAGGAGGTCGACGGTGGAGATGAACAGTATCCCGTGGAGTCCCGTTTTGCGGTACGCCACACCCCTCCCGATGAACAGGACCCCCGTTTCGACCGTAGCGCTCCAACACAAGTCCGTTTCGTCCGTTTTGCGGTATGCCACACCCCTCCCGATCAACAGGACCCCCGTTTCGACTGTAGCACTCCAACACAAGTCCGTTTCGTCCGTTTTGCGGTACGCCACACCCCTCCCGATCAACAGGACCCCCGTTTCGACCGTAGGAGGTCCGTTTCATCCGTTTTGCGGTACGCCAGGCCTCGTTTCCATCGCATGTTCCGTCCAAGCCCTCCGGATGAACACGACCACACATTCCGTTCCGACCCAGCCGGTTGGCTCCCCATGAACACGACGACGACGCTGTTTCTCCGTTCCGACCCAGCCAATGTACACGAGCCCTGGCCGTATGTATATATGCGTGAGTAGGCGTTCGAGACCCCGCCCATATGTACACATACGTGGCCGTATTTTCTTTCTTGCACCCTGGCAGATGTACGTATGTGTACATGCTACGTGCGTGCCTCTACTACGACACGTGCGCTCCTCTACATCCACCAGTATATATGTACATACACGTTCGCGACCAGAATGGCAACGCTACGTACGCTTCGACCAGGTGGGTCCTGACTGTCAGGCACTTCCTTGCGTGCGAAGATGTAGCTGGTGGGTCCCATCAGTCAGGGTGGCGAATCGTTTTTTTTTGCCCGGACGCACTTTCTTGCATGCAAAGATGTAGCTGGTGGGTCCCAGCAGTCTGGGGGAAATGTTTTTTTTTTGTGAAATACGGTGGCCCGTCCGGTGGGTCCCCGCTGTCAGGTGGAGGAATAATTATTTTGCATGTAATAAGGAGGCACCTCCTTGCTGCAGCCGTGGACCCAGCTATCAGCCTCTCCACGTACAGTCCACGTCCGATGGAAGCCGTTCCTTGACCATGTTGACCATGCCCCGCCGAGAGCACCAGGGCGGTGGACGACGGCGAGGCCTAGGAAGGGGACGACGCGGAGCTGGGGAAGACGCGGTAGTGGATGCCCACGCGTAGAGGAGTACGAGGGTTCACTGGTTCGCTGCGGTGTGAGGCTGCCGTCGCCACAGAATAACAGGGGGTGTGGGTGAGTAGAGGGATGGCCTGGCCAGCGGTGGGAGTAGTAGGGGGCGGTGAGGCCTCCGCGGCATCACAGCCAGCCACGGGAGGCAGGAGCATGCAGCACGACTAGCGCTGCTTTGGGCGGCAGGAGCACGAAGACCAGAGGTTGAAGAAGCACTACGGCCGTTGGATGGACCTCGTACGGTCACTGGCGCTAGAATCGTTCATATTGACTAAGTTCACAAAGCCCTCCGTCCCCGTAAACTTAGTAGGCCCACAAGTCAGCCTCCCACCAAGGTGAGTCCCAGCTAGCAGGGGGAGTATTCATTTTTTGTGCGTAATAAGGAGGCATTTCCGGTGGGTCCGAGCTGACAGCGGGGGGAACGTTTTTTTCGTGAAATACAGAGACCCTTCCGGTGAGTCCCAGCTATCAGGTGAGGAATCATTATTTTGCGCGTAATAAGGAGGCATTTTCCTGTGTGGGCCCCTACTGTCAGCCTCTTCCGATGGCTGTTGTTTGTTGACCATGTTGACCTCGTCGCGCCGAGAGCACAAATGCGGTGGACGAGGGCAAGGCCCAGGAAGAGAACCACCCGGAGCCGGCGAAGCCACCGCAGCGGATGCCCACGCTGAGGGGAGAACGAGCGCTGACTGGTCGGCTGCGGGGTGAGGCTGACGTCGCCGGAAAATAACAGGATGTGTGGGTGGTTAGAGGGATGGCCTGGCGACAGCACAGCCAGCCACGGGAGGAGGGACCAGGCAGTCCCGCCGACGCTGGTTTGGGTGGCTGGAGTAGGAAGATCAGAGATTGAAGAAGCACGGCGGCCGTTGGATGGACATCCAACAGTCACTGATGTGTGTTGACTAAGTTGACAAAGCCTTGCATACGCGTCAAAAAAAATTTAGGACAGCGTCATCGTCAACCTAGTAGGCCCAGAAGTCAGCCTCCAAATCTATGGAAAACAGCATACAGCCCATTAGCCATTATTTTCAATAATTTACAGCCCATTTCCTAATTCTTAAGGATATTTGAAGCCCATATTCTTTTTATTAGCATTACAGACCATATATTCTGGGCACTGCTAAAAAATTGAACGAAATTTTGCATATTTCGGTGGGGTCCGAACTCTTTTAATCACGAAATTTCGAGTCACGTTAAAAATAATTTTCAAAAAATTATATCAAAATAAAATTCAAAAAACAATTCTCCGCAAAAAAATGAATGAAATTTAGAATCTTAACTAGCAAGATGCCCGTTCGTTGCACTGGAACATGAAGATGCATTTGTATGAGTAGTTTATCTTGTGGGAGAAAAGATGATATTTTAATGTAATTGCCAGTTGGCTTTGGTTTTTATAAGAGTAGAGAGTAGAGAAATCCTGAAAAAATGATATTTTAATGCAATTGCCGGTTGGCTTTGGTTTAAAAATTTACAGCCCATTTCTTACAACTTATAGCCCGTTTTTTGGGGAAGCCCATTTCTTACTACTTACATCCCTCCTCGTCTTGAAAGATTTGCAGCCCAGCAGGGCTGAGAAAAGCAAGTAGGCCTCGGTTTTGGTATTCTCCAAAAAAAGAACTGGGCTAGCCAATTTCAGAAAGAAAAAATATATCAACTGGGCTCGTCATGTGCTTAATAAAAGCGTAAGCGTGGGCTAGACGGGCCACAGCCCCCGCACAGCGCGCAGTTGAGCTCCGTCTCTGAAACTGAAAAACAACTAGGCGAGCTGCTGGGTCCCTGGTGTTATCCGCTCGTTGTGTAATTTTCTCGTTTATTGACTACATTGACAATGGCGTGGAACCTAGTTGTCAAACAATTAGGAGGAAGTATTTTTTTGGCTTGTAATAACGAGGCACCTGCTTGCGAAATGCAATGACCCTGGTGGGTCCCTACTGTCAGCCTCTCCACGTACAGTCATCTCCTGATTCCTCTTGGTTGTTGACCATGTTGACAACGCCAGACGGCGGCGGGCACAGCGAGCTAACCAAGGCGGAGAACGACGACAAGGCCTCGGACGGGAACGAACAGCAGCCATGGAAGATGCGGCAGTGTAGTGGCAGGTGGAGGGGAGTACGAGGGCAACAACATGCAAGTCAAGCATACAAATGGTACAAAAAGCCCAAGGATTAATTGTTCATCAAATTTTTAGACAAAACCCAGATTGAACATGACAGTAACATCTAACCCAACCACTCTTTTTTGCAGTCACAAACAAATGGATCGGTCTGATCCATAAAATCAACATCCTGTGCAAAAAAATTATTTCAGGATGTCTACAACTTATTGTAAATAGAAGCCGAGCACGTTTAGAAGCCCATTTGTCCACCTGAAACTTCTTTTTTTGCTGTTCAACATGTTCGTCCGTGAGAAATCTCTTGCTGTAAAAATTAAGCCTCATGGACAATAGTAACCTCGCATTCAACAGGAAGAATGTGACAAAGCTTCTGTTTGCCTGGTTGGATGCATATCGTCCCATCGTTATTGTCCTCAAACGAATGTCATGAGAACTGAGAAAATCCTTGTGCTTATTACGCCAACGATTGGTTATATGTTTTTCTCCATGTGGTTCTGCCTAAGTAGACATGAAGATTGAAAACAGTTAAGGTCTGAAAAAAGAGTATGTCGAAAGAACGACAGCTGAACAGTTAATTCTAGTACAATATATACGGGCTTTCAATGTGCATGAAATCATCACCTCTATGTATAAATTCTCCAGAGATCGAAAGCATCGCAGCAAGCCAATAATTATGTCCAGATCAAAACTATACATTCTGATATATATGATCTTGACAGAATCCAGCAGCATTGATAGGCTATCAATGGACGAACTCTTCATTGAGCATATAACATAATATTAGTACCCAAAGTGTACTCCAAGATGATATAAAACTTATGCGCACAAATGAAAAATGCAGCATATGATTACAAATGTGTAGATGATAATATACGGTACCTGAAAAAGTGAGGAGCCAAACACCAACTCCTTGTGATTATTAAACGGGTCACGAATTACACCCAAGGTCTCCAGTTTGGGCGCAGAGACGACAGTTATTTCTGAAGGTGTATAACAATTATGAAGGAGCAACCTTTCAAGTGAAGGGGCATCTTCGATGATGAGCTGCTGTCCTTTAAAACAAATTCCAATGCTTTTAAGGTGAGGCGACTTTATTTGGAGACAACTGATACCGATTTCTATTCCCAAAACAATCAGCAAGCGCTCCAGGGCAGGGCAACTGGAGTGGATGATGTTGTGCAGTGAGGCCTCCGACAGATAAACCACCACAAGTGAAAGTTCTTTTAGCAGTGGGAGTCAAAGCATTTGTACCAGATCGTCTGGTAGATGGCACCGGGCGAAGGTGGCGGTGTGGAGAGAGGAGGAAAACTGCGAGATGGAGAACGGTGGTGTGGGCACGAATTCTTGGTATGTTCGTGGCATGAAACTTTCGTGGTAATGGTAGAACTCAAACTACTGGAGTTTTCTGAATTCAGGGGATGTCAGTCAGGCGTCCACCTTGCCGGGTATGGACAGCATGTAGCTTGTCGGGATGCAGAGGCATTGAACGGGGCCCTGCTGGTGAGAAGAGACGATGGCTCTGAGGAGATCAAATTCAGGAAGGACAGATATCTGACGATAGTCGAGATTGAGGAGCGCGGTGCGCCATAGAGGGCGCCACTGAGTTGAGAGGACTTGTGTACGGCAGCAATCCTTGATGGGGAGAAGCGAGATGATCTCCTCAAGGATGACGCCCGGGAGATCGCTGATGCGGTCCACTGAAGATTCTACCGGTTCCTCAAATCCGGGTGGGGGGGCTCGCCGCCTCTCCCCGCACTACCGGGTGCGGGATCTACAACCGGCGTCGCCACTGGCGGGAGCCTCATCTTCTTGGCGCTGGGGCCAGCCAACATCATTTTCCTTGTGGGCGTCGCGCCGAGCTCATGGGTTTGAGCAGAGTAGCCAGAGACGAGCCTAGTGGCAGTGCGAGTGGGGAATAAGGAGGGCTAGGGATTTCTGTAGGAGTGGAAGAAGAGGAGCAGGCATTTTCTGTACGAGTGAGGAAGAAGGTGAGCGGGTATTTCTGGACGAGTGAAGAAGATTGGGGAGCGGGGGGAATTGGATGGGGAGACGAAGCGGGAGAGCGAGTTGTTCGTGTTTATAAGGCCCGCTGCACTAAGTACTCGCTTTTTCCCAAGAACCGCTCTCTTCTTTTGCGTTGCTGCATTGGAGCTGGTGCATGGGCTTGGCTGACTGGCCATGCATGCAGGATGCACGTGCCCGCCGGCCACTGCATGCGCCTGGTTTGTTACTAAGCCTAATTAATAGGGTGGTTATGGAGTAAATTAAGGAGATTTATTTTCTATATGTGCATCCACCAAATTAGAGGATGCGGTACTGGATGCAGACACTCACATTAAACCAACATTCAGAAGAACAAAAGTTCAGCATGTCTATGCATCTCAATGATTCACCATACTATAACCAATATACAAAGCTGTGAGAAGGTGTGGAAATAAAGAAAATCGATCGATGCTTCTCTGAGCAAAGGGCGTCCCTGCACACGCATTAATTTCCTGGGCATGCTTGTTTCTTCTCAAAATGTTGCGAGCACTTTGAGCATGTTGGCAAGTCCACAACTAGCTAGCTGCCTCATCTTGCAATTGATGCTGACACATTTGCAGCAAACACATGAGGCAAATAGAGATGACTCAACATGGGTCCATATTGTGCAGTTCTCCTGAAATCATATTCATTGTCCTGAATCTGAAAAGATAGGAAAACAGTAGCTATACTTAAACGGTGTTGCAAAACAGTAGCACATATCAATAGCTCGGCATGACAAAACACGATCATCTAGACGAAGGGGATACTGACCTGCCTGAGTAAGATTGCATATAATTTCATAAGTCCTTGGTTGATTTCCATCTTCGGCTGCACTGCTTGTTTGCTCCTCCACACATGACACGAACGTTCCGCACTGCATTCAGCAAATCAATGTACGAATAAGCTAATTTCATCTTACGGTGGTCATTGTACCTAGTTACGAATGTAGGAATACCTGGAGCACCATGAGGTTAGCTGACAGCAGGAAGATGCAGCCATATAAAATTTGTGCGGTGCTACCAAAATTGAGGTTTGTATCCCTTCCCGTTATGAGAATTCTTCTTGAAGTTGGTAGAATGTGACGTCTTGTTATTTGCATCAAACTTGCCTTTCCCCTGAGAATTGTTCTTGTTGTTTTGGGGCTGGTTGGGCTGGAGGTTCTTCTCGTGTACCATGTGGGCACTAGAAGCTCCCTCAGCGACCCGAGCACGTGTGTCTTTTGCTCTCGCCTTCTCCTCAAAATCAAGAGTGCTAATGAGATCCAAAACAGAAAACTCATGTCTCTTGTTTTTCAGAGAAGTAGCAAAATTGTTCCACGAAGGTGGAAGCTTGGCAATGATGGTCCCAGCAACAAATTTGTCCGGCAACACACACTTAAAGTACTCAAGTTCCTTAGAGAGTGACTGTATCTCATGAGTCTGCTGAACAACAGAGCGCTCATCAGTCATCTTGTAGTCACAGAATTGCTCCATGATGTACAACTCGTTGCCAGCGCCCCAGGGCCCAAACGTGGCCTCGAGCGCAGCCCACATGTCTTTGCCGCTGTCAAACGACATATATGAATCCACAATGGAATCGTCAAGAACACTCAGCAGGGCGGCTTTGAAGAGGGTATCCATGTTCTGAAAAGCTTCCTGCTATGTAGGATTAAGATCGCCCTCAGGCTTACCCTTAGTGGCGTCATAGCAGTACATGATCTGAAACCAATATACTGCTCTTGTGCGCCACCTTTTATATTGCACCCTGTCGGTGTCAAAACCGGTGGATCTCGGGTAGGGGGTCCCGAACTGTGCGTCTAGGCGGATGGTAACAGGAGACGAGGGACACGATGTTTTTACCCAGGTTCGGGCCCTCTCGATGGAGGTAAAACCCTACGTCCTGCTTGATTAATATTGATGATATGGGTAGTACAAGAGTGGATCTACCACGAGATCAAGGAGGCTAAACCCTAAAGCTAGCATATGGTATGATTGTATGTTGTGTATGTTGTCCTACGGACTAAAGCCCTCCGGTTTATATAGACATCGGAGGAGGCTAGGGTTACACAGAGTCGGTTACAATGGTAGGAGATCTACATATCCGTATTGCCAAGCTTGCCTTCCACGCCAAGGAAAGTCCCATCCGGACACGGGACGGAGTCTTCAATCTTGTATATTCGTAGTCTTGGAGTCCGGCGGACGATGATAGTCCGGCTATCCGGACACCCCCTAGTCCTGGACTCCCTCAGTAGCCCCCGAACCAGGCTTCAATGACGATAAGTCCAGCGCGTATATAGTCTTCGGCATTGCAAGGCGGGTTCTCCCTTCAAGTTCCATGTACCTGCCGAACAGTGTCCGGCTTCATCATAAATACTGTGCTTCTTGGCTTCTACGCCCAATAATGGCCTTCTTCCACGCGCCGCACGACTGCGAAAAGCCAGGGTGTCATTTATGTTTCACCCCTCAGTCGTGCGAGTCGCCAGCCTACAAAAGAGGCTAAAATCCAGATCCAAACCACACCATCTTCCTTCCGCGAATACTCATCGGAGCGCCTTTGACCTAAAAATCCATTCCATCATGGACCGTCGACGCGGCTCCTCTTCACGCGCTCCCAGCCCACCGCCAGGAGATTGGAGGAGGTGCTCTGTTCCACACAACGAGCTAGTGAAGCTCCAAGCGGGGGGATATCTCCCTCCGGCCTTCATGGTCCCGGTTCGAGCCGGGCTGGCCACCTACCAAGGTGGGAAGCAAGCGGAGGCTACCCCAAGTCCCAACAAAGGGGAGCGGGTATGCTTCGTCCCCTATCTGATAAGGGGACTTGGATTTCCAATACATCCGTTTCTCCGCGGGCTCCTGGAGTTCTATGGACTCCAGCTCCATCACCTTACGCCCGCCTCTGTCCTGCATATCACGGGCTACGTAGCTCTTTGCGAGCTATTCCTGGGCATCGAGCCCCATTTTTCACTGTGGAGGAGGCTGTTCTGCCTCGTACCCCGTTCTCACGAGGGATCTATATATCAAGTGGGCGGCACCGAATTTTGGCGCATTGCCGGGACCGGATACCTATCCGGTACCCCGAAGAAGGCGTCCGAAGACTGGCCTTCGGAGTGGTTTTACATAGAAGATGCTCCGGTGCCGGACCCAGTCCGGATTGGCCTCCCGGAGTTCAAACGCCTTAGCTGGCGCCCGCGGAGCCCCCGATTGGAGGAAGACAAGAGCGTCCATGACCTGATGGGCCGAATAAGATTACTGGCCCATTTCGGGTTGACCATGATTGGAGTCATGGCAACATGCATCATGCGGGGGGGTACAGCCATTGCAATACAGAGGCCACCCCATGTGGGATTTCAACGGGGAAGACGATGCCACCCGTCATGGCCGCAAAGGGCCGAATTCGACCGAGGATCTGGTGCAGATCCTGTCCGGCCTGTACAAGGGGGAGAAGGAGGACCTCCTTCGAACGAACCCCTTGAATGGGTTTTCTATGAACAACCCTAGAGGCTAGGTAAGCGAACACTTTTAAGGGCTCAACCCATGCTTTCGAAGTTTAGGCTTCTTACACTATGTCTTCGGCGCAGGAACTACGCCGGATTGTGGAGGACATGATAAGTCCCGCTCCGCAACCCGAGGATCCAGAAAGATCCCAGGATCCGGCCTCCGAAGAGGACCCGGATATCAAGGTGGAGCTGATCGACGGGGTGTTCTACCAACTCAGCGTGGATAACGCTTTAGTTGCCATTACGGCGGACTACCCCGGACTGTATCCGGCTTCCCAGGTGACTGTGACCGAGGTCCGGACACCATTATCTCTTCCTTGCCCATTTCTGACCTTCGCGGACGATGGTATTTTACAGGAAGCGCCTTCAAGGCGGGAAGCCGAGCCCGTGGCGGCTGACCAACAAAGGTCAGTCCAGACCAGCAGGCGGAAAAGGAGCGCGGCACGGACTGAAACGTCGCCGCAAAGGTATAACTCGTATTTAAATTTTTAGAGCGACGTTCCTAGGAAGCGTCTGAGTGTTCATGATCTTTATAGGAGAAAGAGCGCTCGCCGGACTGCGGGCGCGGAAGTTGCTGATCCAACCTACACCGGCCAGGCTCCAGCGCCTGGCCTGGAGGGGAGGCAAGCGCTAGACGTGGGCCGGATCCTTCTCCAACGAAGGACACTGACAGACTGTCCGCCACCAAGTCTGAGGTGGAGAGCGCCATGAACCATAGGCGCCGTCGGACAGTATTTTGTGAAGCGCGCTTCTCCCCTGAGGCATTGGACGCCTTTAACGCAGGGGACGCGCATCTCTGTGCCGCTCAAGATGGTTTTACCAGAGCCACGGAGCAGTATGTGAAAGACACACGGGTAAGGGAATTTTAATGGTTATATATACCAGTAGCCCCCGAGACTTAAAGTAGTTATGTTAACTGATTTAAGGATCATTTGAAACGCAGGCTCTTACCGAGAAGAATGCCCAGCTGTCTCAGGAGCTGCAAGAATGCAAGGCCCAACTTGAGGCCGCACTTGCTGCCGCAGGAGGAGACGCAGAGACCCCTCCTGGTAACACATTTTTATGAATATAAGCGCTGTGCGGCATGCGCGCAAGTCTAATAGTGACATTGCAGGTGCCGCCGGACAAGATCCGGACAGGCAAGAATTACTGCGCCAGCTAAAGGCCGGCGAGAGAGTGCTGAATAGGGTGCAGCAAGAAAGGAACCAGCTCCAAGATGCCAACGCCAAGCTCGGAGAAGAGCTGAAAGGCGCTCAAGCTGGGCTGTCCAGCTCCGTTAAGGAGAATCAGCGGCTTCGTCGCGGCATTTATAGTAAGTGCTTGAGCGGACTCTTTTGAAAAGAAGAGTTCGGCGAGGAAGTGAATTGACATGGTATGTCTTGTAGGTATACTCACAGGTCGCCCTGCGGAGGAGATGCCCGTATCAACGGGTGATCAACTTCCCAAGCTGCTGCAACTGCTCGAACGGGTTCGGCAGGCAATGAACGGCGTCGTCCAGGCTTTATGGCCAGCCCTCGCCCTACCCGAGGGCCTCGGGGAGCTTGCGGAGAAGCTGCAGGGAGTGCGGCAGCGCTTCCATTTGTGGAAGATTTCCGCCTGCCGTCAAGGTGCCAGGGAGGCTTGGGCCATGGTGAAGACGCGTTACAAGAAGGCGGATCCCAACCACATGGCCGAAGTTGGACCGGTGGGGCCCGATGGGAAGGAGATCCCTGTGAGTTTAGTATACAGCCAAGTAGAGTTGGCTGCTAAATTTTCCCAACGGGACTGTAAGTTGGAGAGCCTGTTAGACGGGATTGAGGAGGAATACAATCAGTAAATTTGACAATGTATTTTTTCCTTTAAAGTGACATGTGAAATGCCTTCTAGCCGGATTGTAGATCGTTTGTCTTTGCCGACCTTTTCGCTTCGACCTCGGGACCCTAGAGTCCGGAGTGTGTCCGAATACCTTGTTGGTTAAGAAACAACCGTGGTATGCATGGAGACCATGCGTAGGGGTCATTAGTGCTTTATCAGACAAGTGCCCAACTAGTTATGTTATATTACATGGTTAGTAAGAAACATCTTCCAGGGAGAATAGTTCCGTTAAGGGTTCCTTTCCCTGGGAGGCATGCCCTAAAGTGCATGTCCGGACTGCAAAGAAAGCAGAAAAACATCTGGGGGCGGATAGATAAATAGGTAAAAAGTCATCTTTTAAGTCACCGACCGAATATTCCCTTAAGAACGCTAGCTTTCGGCTTCACCCAGTCTGAGGTACACATCCGGCTGACCCGGCAGTAACAATCGCAGAGGTGCTCCCTTTACCTCCTAGCCGAACAATCGGGAACGTAGGGGTAAGCACAGGAGCCAGGCAACCCAGCTTGGCCAAAACTTAAGTCATATCGATGCATATAATGGCGAGTAAAAGGTACATGTGGAAGCTTGACACATGTGCTGGGTATGAAACCCGTATAATTGAGCTTCTGTAAAAGAAGCCCCCAGGAATAATGAGTGCGGATGGCACATCATGTGTATGCGAAAAATGCGAAAATAGGCCCGTAAGGGCTTTTGAATAAAAAGGCATGAAAAGAGAAACAAAAGACAGCCGAAGTGTAAAAGTTTGGACGGGGGAAGGGGACGAACTCTTAGTCCGGCGCTAGGCATAGAATCGTCGGAGGCGGGCTGCGTTCCATGGGTTCGGCTCGAGTCGGTTATCCGACGCATTTCGTTGACGGTATGCTCCACCGGTCAAGACTTGATCGATAATGAATGGGCCCTCCCATTTGGGCTTGAGCTTGTTCTTTTTCTTGTCCGGCATGCGTAGAACTAGTTCACCAACGTTGTAAGTCTTGGCCCGTACTTCTCTGCTTTGATATCTTCGGGCCTGCTGCTGATAAAATGCGGAACGAGCCTTCACGACGTCACGTTCTTCCTCCAATGTGTCCAAGCTGTCCTGCCGATCAAGCTCGGCCTCTCTTTCCTCGTACATGCACACTCGAGGTGAGTCATGAATAATGTCGCAGGGCAAGACTGCCTCTGCGCCGTATACCATAAAAAATGGTGTGAATCCGGTAGTACGGTTAGGCGTTGTCTGCAGCCCCCAGAGTACGGAGTCGAGCTCCTCGACCCAGTGCGTGTCAGATTTAGTAAGTGACCGCACTAGCCTGGGTTTAATGCCGCTCATTATTAGACCATTGACTCGTTCCACTTGACCGTTGGTTTGAGGGTGATAGACTGAAGCGTAGTCGAGCTTGATGCCCATATTTTTGCACCATGACTTAACCTCGTCGGCTGTGAAGTTTGCGCCGTTGTCGGTTATGATGCTGTGGGGGACGCCGTAGCGGTGTACTACCCCGGATATAAAGTCTATCACTGGTCCGGACTCTGCCATTTTGACCGGTTTGGCCTCTATCCATTTGGTGAATTTATCCACCATGACCAATAGGTATCTTTGCTTGTGGGCTCCCCCTTTTAGGGGTCCAACCATATCAAGCCCCCAGACCGCGAACGGCCAGGTAATGGGTATAGTTTTGAGGGCGGTGGGCGGCATGTGGCTCTGATTAGCAAAGAGCTGACAGCCAACGCATTTCCGGACTAAGTCCTGGGCATCTGCCCGGGCCGTCGGCCAATAAAATCCTGTACGGAATGCCTTTCCTACAAGGGCCCGGGCTGCTGCGTGGTGTCCGCCTAGTCCGGCATGAATTTCAGCCAGGAGGCTTCGCCCTTCCTCTTCGGAGATACACCTTTGAAGGACTCCGGTTGTACTTTTCTTATAAAGTTCTCCCTCATGGACCTTGTAGGCTTTCGATCGCCGGACTATGCAGCGGGCCTCGTTTTGGTCTTCGGGAAGTTCCTGCCTAAGCAAGTAGGCTAGGAAAGGTTCTGTCCACGGGGCGATTACTGCCATTATAACGTGGGCTGAAGGTGTTATGTCATCGGCTGAATCGCCGATTGGCGCGGTTTTTTCCGGTTTGTCAATTCCGGACTCCTCTTCCCATAGTACGGATGGCTTGAAGAGCCGTTCCAGGAAGATATTTGGAGGGACAGCATCACGTTTCGCACCGATGCGTGCCAGTACGTCGGCCGCTTGGTTATTATCTCGGGCTATGTGATGGAATTCGAGTCCTTCAAACCGAGCTGACATTTTTAGGACAGCGTTGCGATATGCTGCCATTTTCGGATCCTTGGCGTCAAAGTCTCCGTTTATTTGGGATATTGCAAGGTTTGAATCCCCGCGCACCTCTAGGCATTGAATGCCCATGGAGACTGCCATCCGGAGACCATGTAACAGGGCCTCGTATTCGGCTGCATTGTTGGAGTCCGTGTACATTATTTGAAGTACATACTGGACTGTGTCTCCGGTTGGGGACGTCAATACGACGCCAGCCCCCAGTCCGGCCAACATTTTAGAGCCGTCGAAATGCATAGTCCAGTTGGAGTATGCGCCGTACTCTTTAGGGAGTTCGGCTTCGGTCCATTCGGCAACAAAGTCCGCCAGAACTTGTGATTTTATAGCTCGCCGAGGTTTGTAAGTTATATCGAATGGTAAGAGCTCAATGGCCCATTTTGCAATCCTGCCCGTTGCGTCGCGGTTATTTATAATGTCGTTGAGTGGTACTTCAGAGGCCACTGTTATCGAACACTCTTGAAAGTAGTGCCGGAGCTTCCGGGACGCCATGAACACCGCATATGCTATCTTCTGATAGTGCGGGTAACGGGATTTGCAGGGGGTTAACACAGTGGATACATAATACACTGGTTTTTGAAGAGGGAATTTGTGCCCTTCTGTCTCTCGTTCGACGACGAGGACCGCGCTTACAACTTGATGCGTTGCTGCGATGTATAACAACATTGGTTCACCCAGATTGGGCGCAGCCAGGACCGGATTTGTTCCCAATATGGCCTTTATTTCTTCAAGTCCGGCAGTGGCAGCGTCCGTCCACTCGAAGTGTTCGGTGCGCCTGAGGACGCGATAGAGGGGCAACGCCTTTTCTCCTAGGCGGGAGATAAAGCGGCTTAGAGCTGCCATGCATCCTGTTAATTTTTGTATTTGTTTGAGGTCTTTTGGAATGTACAACTGTGACAGAGCTCGGATTTTAGCCGGGTTTGCTTCGATTCCTCTACCGGACACGATGAAGCCCAGCAGCTTTCCGGCTGGTACGCCGAAAACGCATTTTTCCGGATTCAACTTGATGTCGTATGCTCTGAGGTTGTCGAACGTGAGTCTCAAATCGTCTACTAGAGTTTCGACGTGTTTTGTTTTGACAACTACGTCGTCTACGTATGCCTCGACTGTTTTGCCGATCTGGGTAGCCAGACATGTTTGAATCATGCGCTGATATGTTGCGCCGGCGTTTTTAAGTCCGAAGGGCATCGTGTTGAAGCAGAATGGTCCGTAAGGGGTGATGAATGCCATGGCGGCTTAGTCTGCTTCTGCCATCTTGATTTGATGGTAGCCAGAGTATGCGTCGAGGAAACACAATGAATCGTGCCCCACGGTAGCATCGATAATTTGGTCGATGCGGGGGAGACGGAAGGGATCCTTTGGGCAAGCCTTATTGAGGTCTTTAAAATCGACACAAAGGCGCCAGGATTTGTCCTTCTTTGGTACCATTACCAGATTTGCTAGCCAATCCGGATGTTTGATATCTCTAATGAATCCGGCTTCCAATAGTTTAGCTAGCTCTTCTCCCACTGCCTGTCTTTTGGGTTCGGAAAATCGTCGAAGAGCCTGTTTGACTGGCTTAAATCCTTTTAGGATGTTTAGGCTGTGTTCTGCCAATCTGCGTGGGATTCCGGGCATATCCGAAGGATGCCAGGCGAAAATGTCCCAGTTTTCCCGAAGGAATTCGCGCAGTGCGGCGTCTACTTCGGGGTTCAATTGTGCCCCAATGGAGGCCGTCTTTGTTGGGTCCATTGGATGGACCTGGAATTTTGTTATTTCATCTGCTGGTTTGAAGGAGGTGGACTTGGATCTTTTATCGAGTATCACATCGTCCCTGTTCACCGTGGAGCGCAGCGCGGTGAGTTCTTCTGCCGCTAAGGCTTCGGATAGTGCCTCGAGGGCTAGTGCGGCTGTCTTGTTTTCGGCGCGGAGTGCTATGTCCGGATCACTAATGAGAGTGACTATTCCGCTGGGCCCAGGCATTTTGAGCTTCATGTACCCGTAATGAGGTACCGCTTGAAAGATTGTGAATGCCTCTCATCCTAATATGGCGTGATATCCGCTGCTGAACGGGGCCACTTGGAACGTGACTTCTTCGGATCTGTAATTGTCCGTCGAGCCGAACACCACATCGAGTGTGATTTTTCCAGTGCAACGCGCTTCCCGGCTAGGGATTATTCCTCTGAAGGTTGTGCTGCTTCGCTCAATACGGCTCCAATCGATTTCCATTTTTCACAGAGTTTCCTCGTAAATGAGGTTTAGTCCGCTGCCGCCATCCATGAGGACTTTTGTCAGTCGAAAGCCGTCCACTATGGGACTAAGTACCAGTGCAGCTGGCGCTCTGGCTGTTCGGAATTTAGGCTCGTCGCTGGCGTTGAAGGTAATAGCTGTGTCGCTCCATGGATTTGCTGTTGCTACTTGGTAGACTTCGGCGAGTCCGCGGATTGTTCGCTTTCGCATATTGTTTGATGCGAAGGTCTCGAAGACTGTTGATACCGTACTGGTATTGTTGGAGTGGTTTCCCGGAGCTAGAAGCTCCTCGCCACTTTTGGCCACCTGCCGTAATATCCAACATGCTCGAAGGCTATGTGTTGGGACGGCTCCCTCTGTACTATGAAACTTACAGGGTCCATTGAGCCATCCCTCCAGTACGGTTCCGTGCCCCTTATTGGGTTTTTGCTTTTTCTTTTTTGCATCTTGGGCCCGAGCGTGAGGTACCCTTTTGTTGCAGACTGGGGTTGGGGCCGGATTGTCCCAAAATTGGTTTTCGGTTTTCCGGAAACTCTCCATCGCACAGTACTTTCGTACTATGGATGCCAGATCGGCAAAACTTGTAATTTTGCGACGATCGATGGCGTTCAATATTCCCTTGTCCGTGCAATTATTGCAGAAGATTGATATTGCATTTTCCTCTCGGCAGTCCTTTATCCTGTCCATAACCAGGAGGAATCTGGCCCAGTAATGGTGTACTGTTTCAGCGGGCTCTTGCCGCATTAGGGTCAGATCGCATATGTCTGGGCGGGTGGGTGGACTAAAGTCCGGATCCCTGCCCATCTTGGGGCTCAAAGGCCGAGGAGCTTCCGAATTTGGAAGTTTGGTTTGCTGGACACAATCCAGCGAGTCCGGAGCGATGCATGGTTTTAAATTCCATGCTCGATCGTAGTCCGTCTCTCCGCGGAAATCCGGCATGGAGGGTTCGGGAATCCGGACATAAATAGTTTTCAATACAGACGAAGAGTTGCCGTATTGCTCCTCTACCACTGCGACGTGGTGGGTGGCCTGGGGAGAGTTAATCTCTCTCAGATCGGTTTTAAGCCCAATCTGGTTGTAGTCCGTAGCGACTCCCAGGGCGGCGATGCGATCCAAGAGCTTGTTAACAGACGAGAGCTCTATTGGATCCAACTGTTCGGCAGCTTTCGGGCTGACGCGAAGATTGCTTCTGATGACTTGAGAAGTCATTGTCGAAGCGGCGGCCGGACAGGCGGTCATAAAGAAACCACCTAGCCGGATAGTTTGGCCGGCGGCCAAGGCCCCTTCGACGAAAACACCGTCTTTGAAGACGGGTGGAGGCATCCGCCCTATCGGTGACGACACAGAGGAACTCTCAATGAAAGCACCAATGTCGGTGTCAAAACCGGCGGATCTCGGGTAGGGGGTCCCGAACTGTGCGTCTAGGCGGATGGTAACAGGAGACGAGGGACACGATGTGTTACCCAGGTTCGGGCCCTCTCGATGGAGGTAAAACCCTACGTCCTGCTTGATTAATATTGATGATATGGGTAGTACAAGAGTGGATCTACCACGAGATCAAGGAGGCTAAACCCTAGAAGCTAGCCTATGGTATGATTGTATGTTGTGTATGTTGTCCTATGGACTAAAGCCCTCCGGTTTATATAGACACCGGAGGAGGCTAGGGTTACACAGAGTCGGTTACAATGGTAGGAGATCTACATATCCGTATTGCCAAGCTTGCCTTCCACGCCAAGGAAAGTCCCATCCGGACACGGGACGGAGTCTTCAATCTTGTATCTTCGTAGTCTTGGAGTCCGGCGGACGATGATAGTCCGCCTGTCCGGACACCCCCTAGTCCAGGACTCCCTCACACCCCCTTAAAAGTAGGCGGCTTCAAAAGCGTAGCAAAACCACTCGGAGTAAATTGCCTGTAATCAGGTTTTTGGATTGGATTGTTGAATATATGAGCAATTTAGTATGAGATTTAATCCGAATCAGCAGTAAATAGATCATGATGACAATTGCAAACATCAAAGTAATGATGCGGACTAAACCAGGAGGACAGAATCACATACTGTACAACGGGAGCAGAACCGACGTGGTTGATGTTGTCACTCATGTCGTTGGTGAAGAGGTTACCGAGGTCGGGGAAGAAGGCTGTCGTTGAGGAAGTCGTCGCTGGCAGCAGTCACAGGAGTGTGCTCCCCAAAAACTTGATCGCCCCTCTCCCGTACAGGATCACGAAAGGCGGGGTTCGGAGGACTGTTGTCCCTTCTCACGGTGCATGCCGGAAGGAGGGCTGGAGAAGAATTGCGTGGCGGCGCTAAGATCTGGAACGGTGCGAAACCATATGATACAGCGGCGGCTAGGGTAGAGCATGTCAGGTCAGTCGTGCGAGTATAATAGTAGGCCTTTGGACCCCAAACCCCACGTCCAAGTCAATAATAGCTCAAAAAAAGTCAATAATAGCCCCACCAATGTTTGTCTCAAAAAAACGGAGTAATTAAGGCGTTCGTTAGTCCCTTAACTAGTATAAATACAATATCATTAATAATGGCCCCACCTTTTGTCTCACAAAGTATGTTGAAGTACAACCGGCTACACGATTACAATCTACTTCTCTTCTCTCTCCTCTTCTCTTTCCTTCAACTAAGCACAAATACTATATTTAAATCCTTATAGCCTGCTTATGTCATCTAATTATAGTACTTTCTCTAAAGTTACTATCCACTGGGTAGTCTGAAATGCCGGGGGTGCAGCGGGCGGTGCCCTCGGTCGGCATGCCGCTTCAACAGCGGAAGCAGTGAGAGGTCGCGTCGCACTGACTTGCCATCAATTGTGGAGCGGCGGGCTCAGCTGGCACCGGGCGGGAAGCGCGCGCGTGAGGGGGGAGCAGTTTTTGTTGGGCCAATAAGGTGAGAATCCAACTTGGGATCGGTCCGGACAGGGAAATATCATGTGCTCCCATACTCTAGATATGACACTAGTCTATGTTACTACTCCCTCCTTTCTGGTTTATAGAGATGTTTAGAGTAACATAGTAATATGTTACAGTACAAGTTACTCCCCACTATGACCTGCCTTGGTCTCTCCCAGTGCTCCACCATGTATAGCTGCTACGCCTGCCACGTAGGCATAAAATATGATGTGGCACCAATAAACTAAGCACCTATGCATTGAAGACTTGAGTTACTAAGCCAATTAATGCACTTAGCACCTCATCTAAAGATCATTAATAGTATAGCCAGTGCCATGTCATCTACGGCCCATCTTATAGTCAACATGTACAAAATAGTAGATCAAAAGAGTGTACTACTACTTTTTTATTCTGTGGCCCACCTTTCATTCTCACAAAGTGCCTAGGAGCACGTGCTAGAGCTGGCTCTTCACGAAGAGCCCGCTTACGTTCTCTCTCCTCTTCTCTTTCCTCCAACTAAGCAGAAATATACTAGTTTATTCCTTATAGCCCGTTGACTCAGCTCTATTGTACTTGCTCTAAGCACATCTAAGACTAGCCACAATGGTGAGTAACATACACTAGTAACATACACATATCCCTAGACTATGTTACTACCTTCGTAGTGGGTAGTAACATAAGTGTGGTAACATGCAAAGCTTCATTTATTAGGTTATAGACTCATATTGCATTGGGACATGTGATGTTACAGTAACTAGCTAAGTTACTATAACTACCTCTCTCTCCTCATTAACTCACTGCCACATAAGCAAATTTGCTGAGTTGGACTCGATGTTACTGCTGAAGTTACTCCCACTGTGGCTAGTCTAAGAACTTACTAGCACCCCTTGACCGTGGACCTCGATGGTGTACGTCACCTTGTGTCTCATAATTTTCCTCGTCATCATCTGAGTCCTAGAAGATCTCACCCACATCATCATTAGAATGTAGCCCCCTTGATAGACAACGTGCGCAGAAGGAGTAGAGGCGACTGGGGACGCACCACCACCACGTCGTGGGCACTGCGTATGTGCTCGTGTGCGTGCAGCGTGCGTGTTTTTCCATCGGTGCTAGCTCTAAGGCCGAGGCTGCGGTCGTCTTCGTCTCCGACTATGAATAGTAGTTGAGCAACGACGACAAAGAGGTGCTGCAAGAGATGCGTATGCGCCGTTGCGTGCGAGCTTCGCCGGAGCACGACGAACCAGACGTCGCCGCGGATGGCGCATGCCTCCATGCAGCCGAGTGTGTGCGCATGCATGTGTTATTCACGTGCATTCTGCGGCCGAGCGTGTGTGCATGCATGTCTTGTGTATGTGCGTCGTGTGCTCCATGCTATGCGCGTATGTGCATGAGTTGGATCGGATGGAGTTAGGGCGTTGGCTCGTGTACATGCGTGGCTGCATGCGTCCTGTACATGCGAAAGGTTCATGTTCTTTTATTTGTTTATAGGTGGGCAGGCAGCAAAAAACAGGGGAAAATGCACAAGGTTCCTTGCAGACGCTCCACCGCGAGGTTCCTTGCTCCTCCTCGGTCGTCGGGAATCTATGCTCTTCAACTCTTTTCTTTTACGTGAGCTTTGTTCATCCTTTTCCCAACACGCGAGACATCTAGCATCAAGGTGCACGTGTCATGCAAGAAAATGGAGATAATCAGATAAGCAGTGCGTAAGTGAGTCGTGCGGGGGGAAAGCGGGGGGAAAGCCTTTTTCGTAAGTGAGTCGTGCACTTCGATGGCACCTATGCAATATTTTTTCTCCTCGATGGCACGTCAATAGTGCAGGTACTCAACGACGGAGCACGGGATGGTAGCAATGACATGGTCAGCCCTTTTTGGAGAGAGTACATACTACTAGTAAATAACTTTGATGTGTCCCGTCAACTCGCAGAATAACGAGAAGCTTGATTATGCCTTCTCCCTCGCCAATGCATGCGTGGTGGCTCACAGCACGAGGAGAAACTTTTTCTTACAAGCGGTGGACGTCCAGCAGTTCATTTGGTGTCAGATTGCCAGAAGCACTACTGTAGAACCATCGACTTCCGGAAGAGGCGAAGAGCCAAGCGCAAGGTCACCTACTAACCTTAGGCTAGGCGTAGTGGGAGTAACATAAGTAGGGGTACCTCCTTTTTTTATTCTAGAAACAACCACACGCGAATATCAAGGTGCTGGTTACGTAGAACAAATTTCCTGCAGTCCGTGCTCAGCCCTCCTCTATCTCTCTTCTCACCCAGCCAGCGGACGCGCGGAGCCCATCGTCTGTTTGCTCACATGCGGCCCCACATGTCAGTGAAAACGCAAGAGGACCCACTGAACCTACACATCTTTCACCTCGACGTGCTGGTGATGAAAAACAAATCCAATAAAGATTTTCGGTGGCCGCTTTTGGAGTTACTCAAGAGTAGTAAGATTCTATTTACAGTTTAACCCAAGATGCAAATCTCGTGGCTTGAACTACCACTATATTTTCTTTCATGACACGACCTAGATGCTGGATGTCCCACGTGACGCCAAAAGGAGGAAGAACCCGACCAAATCTTCGGTTGTGCTCTCGGATTAGACTAGTTGTGCTAACTTAAAAAATTTATTGTGTACTCCCACCGTTCCAAAATACTTGACTTCCATTTGTCCAAAAATGGATGTACCTATATACTAAAACATTTCTAGATACATATATATTTTGACAAATAGAAGGCATGTATTGTGCAACGGAGGGAGTAGAATGCATGCAAGTTTCTGTATTGGGAAGAAGAGTACATCCATATATTGATAGAGCGTTGGAGTTGGCCTTACAAGTGGGACAGCAGTTGAGGAAACCGACTATCGGAAAACCCCCACCTTGCCCGCCGCATGATGGCTGAGTTAGAGAAACGATGAGGTTGAAGAGATTGCTCTAGCACGGACTCCAAGAAATATGGTGTCAGATGGAAGTCGTGCTGGTGGTGTGTGCCGTACTCCTGGACGTGAATGCTTTTTTTGGCCCATGCCACCCTACTACTCCTACTACTTACTTATATAGTACTAGTAGTATCGAGGATTCGAGGTGCTGGTTACGTATGTACAATATGGCTACAGTAAAAACACCCGCACGACGCGCAAAGCATGTGAAGCTAGTACAAATAGTGTACTAGTATTGTTGATTGGCCTCATCCGATAACCTGTTGCAATGCACGTACAATTATGTATTCGGAAAATATATTTTTGCCTCATCGCACCACTCACTCACAGAAGCAACTCGAAAGCCATTCATAAATTTAGTAAGTTTACCACAGGCATATCATTTTATTACATACAACAGGTCATCAACCCACATCGACAACGAGGATACATTATAAATACTAAAGTTTTCACCACACAACAAATAAAAAGCAATGAAATGAACTTCAACTCAACCATTCCTCGGCGTTGGAAACGCTTGCTTTGAACCACAAGTGATTCTCTGAGACGGGCCATCTATTGTCGATATCGAGACCAACGCGGGGCTGATCATTCAGGCTGAAGCAGCCTACTATATCAGTACCAGGGTAGGGAACCACCCTAATGTCCGAGGTATAGACACAGTTGCTTCTCATAAATGGTACTAGTAATGTTGTGTCAACAGCAGTTGGATCGCCTTTCACCATCATCGGATAGTTTTGTCCAAGGAAGAGCGAGTTTTCTCCAAGACTACCAATTCTGTACCAGGGAGAAGGTGTTGGCGCTAGCACACTAGTTTCCATCCCAAATACCATGCAACGGGTGTTGGAATAGGTCCGGAGAGTGCGACCATGGGAGACAACATGTGCTCCCTCAGTAGTAACATCATAAGTGGGCTGTATACACACAAGAAGAGGTGATCCATCAGAATTAGTTACTAGGCGCCACTGAGTATATACGTTCTGCTTGTCCTCATGCTCGTGATCATCACCATCGCCATCTCCCCCTTGGTTATAAAAATTTTCAAGTATAGGTGGTGGAATGTTCATAGGACCTTGGAAACACAAGGAGAAGGTTAATTAGTAAAGGGAAACTTTCTAACCCGCATGCATGTGTATGAAACAATTATAATTACGGTGGAAGACAAACGTACCGAAACTACGAGGATACCATGCAAAAACAGTGCCATGAGCGGTGGGAGCAAACACAAGACCCTCGTATTGAATTGCATCACAGTACACATCCGTGTATAGAAACTGATTTTTGAGCAATATCCATCGAGTCAAACCACCAAGGACGGCAACAAGCTTGTCGAAGATAGCAACAACTTCATAGTTGTTGTAATTCCAAGAGCGGTTGGGAACTCGACAAATTGCTATCTTCCGTAGAAGATAGTCACCATGATCGTATTTGAACGTGCGTACAATACCGGTGTGCTCAACCTCTGGGCAGTCTGCTGAGATTTTTGGAAGTGGAACCCGGTCACGAGTGTACACATTCACAAGTTCCCACTCGCAGTTGGACCCAATGTAAACAACCCAATCTCCATTTGCGCCTACCCAAGCCTTGCCCTCAAGTGATGGCATCTTAACATCATACGTATCATTATCAAGCGGCATCAACTTGCACAGGGTGAGGCCTCCGTCGTGCCGGCGCCAGTCATCAGGGTCACGACGAAGAAGATAGGGGAGATCAAACCACTCCTTGACTCTTGGGTTCCTTGTAATGATGTTATTAGTTGAGTCGAGAATGGGCTTGAACGAACCTGCCATGCTAGCCTAGGTGATGACGTCGCACCGATCAATGAGTTCCTCCACCACGTCATCTTTCAGATCGGGGCAAGAATAACGGGGTCGTTTCCGGACTGTTCCCTCCATGGAGAAGATGACCGAACAATGGAAGAAGAAAGGGTGAAGGGCTAAAGGAAAATGGAGGAGGGAGAGGAAGAGCGTGCGAAAGTAGTTCCAAATCTAGAGGGAAAGGCGAAGAGTCGGTGGATGGTTGCCAGTTTGCCACGGTTCACGAAGAGGCGCCCCGGCCTACACATCCGTTCGGAAATACTTCTACTACTCGCCGTCGTCTCACTGATATGTTGGAACGGGACCACATGTCAACGAAACATGGTGTGTAATTTCTCGTGCAAAATGCAATCTGGCCGCGTTGGCCCGAGGTGCCGCATTAGTTTTTTTTTTGAATGTCTGCCGCATTAGTTATCGACCTTTTTTTTAACATGCAATCTGAATGGATAGCTCATGTGGTCATCACACGTGAGTGGATATAGTGATGGTTGATTCGCCCGAGCAACTTATTACTGTGGGAATATGGGAGTACCAGCGGATTCAAGGAACAGAGAAATGATGGTTGCTTCGTCCGAGCAACTTACTGTGGTGAAGGTGGGGCTCTGTGATTTGACTGCTCACTAGTCATTACTACTGCGGCGCAACGACCGGGGTGAATTTTTCCCTGAAGTTGTGTTGTGCACTCAATATTGCTGCATGGCAGGTGGAGCCGGATGAAGGATGTCCAACATGTTGGCAAAACGAAGTTGAATTGTTTCTGGCATTGCTATCAATCCTTCAGGATTTGTTTATATGTACACATAATTTTGATGGGATTGTACTGTGATGCTAGGAAGGTTTCAACTTTGGTTCCCGCAGGAAAAAAAGGTTTCAACTTAGGATTCATGTGTCTTGCCTCGAGATTATCTCGTTACAACATTCCATCAAATACAAATGAAACTACCATGGCTAATGCATCTCAATGGTTCGCAGATCAGTGCCAATATTCACATCACAACTGAAGACAAAGTTGTGAGAAGGTGTACAAATAAAGAAAAAATATATAATTAATCGATGCTATTCGTAGGCATGGCTCCATTTCCTTGGCACAGTGTTCATTGCTTGGCAGCTAGTTTCACCCAGCTCTGTAGCCAAAAAAGAGGTGTATGAAGGACACCACAATCTGATCATTTTGTGCAGCTCCACTAAAATCGAGCGGACCATCCCTGTTTGCAAAGATATCCAGTCGGTGTGATTACAATAATAGTGGAACTAGATGATGAAACATAACACACATAAATAGAAGTCGATCACCTCTACGATCTCTCTTTAGGACTAACTTCTTGTTGGAGAAGATTAGGCACGGAGTTGGATGAGGAGGATAGCAAAACCAATCTCCCTTTCCGCAGTCCCACAAAAATGTAAAAACGTTGGCCGTGTGACATTTTGGCGGAACTGCACAAAACACTCTTTAGAAAAGTGATTTGTGTAGTTCACCAAAAGGTTGCAATAGCAACGAGGTGAAAATGGATAGCCCTGTTTGCAAAAGGAGGTCGAAAGGAAACAATTACTGCCCAATAACACGAGTTGAATACACATACGCCGACAAAAAAGAAGCATGTTCCATGTAAAAAGGGAAAGATAGCACATGGTGGTTTATCAAAAATGGTTTGAGGACGAGATTGCAAGATGGAAAGTACGCCGGCCGAGATACGATTTAAGAAAACAAATAAAGAAGATCCACATGCAGCAACATGGGAAGATGGGCAGTGGAGCAAGGCCGGAGGAAGCTGTACCTGAGGGTCGTCGGGATGTTACTAGGAGGGCGCCAGCGGTTGGGATCTGCCCATACTGTGGCAGCGAGCAAGTGGAGAAGGCCCTACCGCCCCGGAGCTTGGTCAGAGAGAATGGCGGGTACCGCAGATCGGGACGAGCTGCCTCAACACCGTCGAACGGAGAGACGATGCACATCCTCCCTTTCCGCAGGCGGACGGGATGCGGCCGGATCGCTGACCAACGCTGAGAGAGAGAGAGAGGCCACGGCGGCCTTGTGTGAGATGGTGTGACGAGAGACAACCCCATTTTTCCATTTTCCCCACGGCAATCGTTTTATATTCTAGGCGGGGTACCCTACCCTCCTTCGAGTAAACAACCGCTACACGCGTCAAATTATCACGTGGGCTGCCTTTTCGTACAGAAACGAACTCCACCGTGTACCCGCGCGGGTGTGGCCGGGAACGAGACGTGAGTAAGTGCGTCCTGGGTGCACTTCTTCTTTAGGTGCAGGTACGTACGTGGGTGGGTGTGAGAGAGATGGTTTGTGCGAAACCGAGGCAATGTGTTGATGATATCTCAATCAGAAAAACGTAACATACGCAATGTGTGTGAAACGGAGTCATGGATGTGAGATATCGATAGAATTGAAAACAGGGATGAAGTGTGTGGCTGCGCGATCGATAAAGAGTGCCATCGAATTTGTGTTTGCCCACGTCAAAGATACAGGGCGGCTGGCCTACTAGATTTTGGGAGGGCAGAGGTGCAGTTCTTCTCCCTTGCATGGATACCTACCTACAAACGTTCAACTATCGGTGTGTGTGGGTGTGTGGGGGGTGAGGGAGTCCTGGATTAGGGGGTGTCCAGATAGCTGGACTGTATACATCGTCCAGACTATTGAAGCATGAAGATACAAGACTCAAGACTTTGGCTCGTGTCCGGATGGGACTCTCCTTTGCGTGGAAGACAAGCTTGGCGATCCGGATATTATATTTCCTTCCTTGTAACCGACTCCATGTAAACCCTAGCCCTCTCCGGTGTCTATATAAACCAGAGAGGATGGTCCTTAGAAGGCTGATCACAATTACAATCATACCATCATAGGCTAGCTCTTAGGGTTTAGCCTCTATGATCTCGTGGTAGATCTACTCTTGTATTACTCATATCTTCAATATTAATCAAGCAGGAAGTAGGGTTTTACATCCATCGAGAGGGCCCGAACCTGGGTAAACATTGTGTCCCTTGCTTCCTATTACCATCAGCCTAAGACGCACAGATCGGGACCCCCTACCCGAGATCCGCCGGTTTTGACATCGACATTGGTGCTTTCATTGAGAGTTCCTCTGCGTCATCGCTTTGAGGCTTGATGGCGTCCTCAATCGCCAACAACACGGTCCAGGGCGAAACTTTTCTCCCCCGGACAGATCTTTGTGTTTGCCGGCTTCGCACTGCAGGCCAATTTGCTTGGTCATCTGGAGCAGGGCGACAGCTACGCCCCTGGCCACCAGGTCAGGTTCGGAAACTTGAACTATACGACGGACATTCACGGAGGCTTGATCTTTGACGGATTCGGACCGGTGCCAGGAGCGCCGGACAGTCACGACGAGCACGGCCTAGACCTGCTGTCGGACGATGCTCAGGACATCATCCCTGCAGCAGCCCCGGATCTAAATCCGGAGCAGGTTGCGTTGCCCAAGGACGGAGGGGTGGACCCCGCCCCGCAGGCCGCACACTCATCGGCGGTGGAGCCGAACACAGGTCTCATCCCTGTGGAGGCCTGTAACCCCGGGCCCTCGGACTCGTATCCGGTTGCTCGCCCCGGTCCGCACACTCTCGAGCCAGTCGAGCCAGGTTGGGCTCCGATAATGGAGATTACCACTGCGGACATCTTCCAGCACCCGCCCTTTGGCGACATGTTGAACTCGTTAAAGTCTCTCTCTCTGTCAGGAGGCTCTCGGCCGAACTCTATCCAGCCTGAGTGGGAAGCAGGCAACGAAGGAATTCATTGCCCACCCACCACCCACTTCATTGCCACGATCGACGATTTAACCAATGTGCTCAACTTTGATTCAGAAGATATCGACGGTATGGACGACGATGCAGGAGACATACAGGAGCCACCGCTCATAGGGCGGTGGACGCCCACCTGCTCATATGATATATACATGGTGAACACTCTGAAGGAAACCAATGGCGACGAGGCAACGGAGGATAACCCCTCGGGGGGAAAAGCTAGGCACGGGCGCCTTCAGCGCCGTTCCAAGCCCCGCCAAATCAATACCGGTCCCGGAGATGAAAGCAATCTGGATAGTGCCAAAGAGGAATACAGCCCTGATCAGCATACCTTCATGCAGGCCGGACAGGCC
Organism: Triticum aestivum; assembly: GCF_018294505.1. NCBI lineage: Eukaryota > Viridiplantae > Streptophyta > Magnoliopsida > Poales > Poaceae > Triticum > Triticum aestivum. The sequence continues at coordinate 53,798,235 of NC_057807.1, read as the reverse complement.
ACAGTGGGATACTTGGAGAGGGACAACTATACATCCCCCCCCAAGACGAGGTAAGCCTCGGCAACGACGAATTCAGCATGCCGGAAGATCCAGTGGAACAAGTTCGCTTCAAGCGACGGCTCATGGCCACGGCAAGGAGCCTGCAAAGGAAGCAAGAGTAGCTTAAAGTCGACCAGGATTTGCTAATGGATAGGTGGACCAAGATCCTGGCCACCGAAAAGTACGGACTCAACCGCCCTAACAAAGGGCATACGCGGCACAATCGGCTACCTCAACCCAAGCAGGCGATCCAAAGGCACACAACCCGACGTCCGCACACCACTACGGTCCAAGACAGCAAGGACAAACGAAGAGGCATCCTCAAGCCTCGGTGCAATGGTCATAAACGTCAAGTCAGGGGCGCTGGTGCCAAGTCCAGCAACTCCCAGTCCGGTTAACGATCAAAAAACAGCTCAAGCCTATTCGTCCCAAGCCACAAGCTCGATCAGCCGTGCGAAATTCACGGTACTCCCAAAAGAACGGCAAAACATACCAATAGAGAATGCCGGATCTCCAAAACAAAGCGACCAGCCGTGTGCCGGAAACAATGAAGGGAGGCGTCTACTCAAGAGACCCCCCCCCCCCAGAGCACAATAGTACGGCCGATCGCCCCCTACCATACAAACCACAGCAATTCAATTGCCGTACCCCCAGACCTAGTAGTCCAGGGGCTCCATAACATATAAAAGCTCCCGCGGGTACGAATCCACAAATAACACCTTCTACAAGAGGTCAGGTGCAAAGGCCAAGATCATTGGCCCACCGCTCTAACGGTTGTTCTCAGATAACCAGAAAACGCCACATCATCGGCACATTCCCCTCATACGATAACTCGCCGTCAGCTAACGGGATGAACCATGTTGACTAGATCCCACGTGGTAAACCATAAGGCCAACACCAGTGATATACTCACGCCTACGTACAAGGTCGAACCCCGCCACTAGAGTGGAAACTATACAGCTGCCAGAGTAGCAAGTCGTGCATGCCAATCAATATTTTGATATGACAGCCCACTCTCCGGACACCAACTGAGGAGTCTGGGCTACTTCTTGGTATAACGGCAGGGCTCACCAGGGTCCGATCAGGAACCTTTAGACCAACCACGGGAGGACGCTCGGTTGCCTTCGAGCATTTACCTTCACAAACTAACTTTTATGCAAAACAGGATTGGCGGCGTGGAATCGGCCCGGACACACAAGGACAGGACCATGCAGGTAGAAGGCAGTTCGGATTCACTTTCGATCCATTCACAGCCCCCTCCACTCCGGCCATCACAGGTTCCGCCAAAAAACCATCCCTTTTTCATAATCATAAATCGCACTCATATGCATAGACATATCATCCTTCTGCACTGCGTATACTTAAATAACATGCACCGGTCGTCGCTTATCATCGACGCCTCTTTGCCATAATACGACAGCCATGCTTCGTGTTGCGCCTGGTTATGCCAGGGGCTTCACAATACGGCAACAAAGTCCGACCACCTTCTCGGTCGCTTGGCACCCCGAACTTATAGCACTATGTGCATCAGCTCCGAATCATGTCTTGGGTCATTGGTTGGGTTTGCCCGGCTCCCATGTTTGGGTACCTTACGTTCTGTTCCGTCGGCTAAGGTAGCACTGGGAAAACTACTGCGATTGTGTCCCAGTTCTGCCGGACGAGCACCTCAGTAGAGAAAGCCGAAAACCGACTGTCATGATGCAGCGAGAGCCGGTCAGCTGTTCGAGAGGTTGTAAAATCCTTAAAGATTTATTCCCCACAACGCCATCATAAATGCAGACTGCGGCGGATCGGTTTTCCGATCAGGCGCCAATAGAGCCCCTAGTTCGGCCTTCCAAACACTAGGGGCTGCACCGACCATACTCGAATTCCTATGGCTAAGTGAGAGTAGTAAAGCCCTATAGTCCGATTGCCTAGTTCGTGGTGAGCAACACCTCCTCCTAAGGACCCAATTATGGGATAAAGAGTGTTCAGAAATATCCCGAACACCCCCGTACTTCTCACGTGGGGGCTGAAGCCGACGATTGGCCAACTCTTAGAATTTACATACAATAAACAGCCGCACGGGAAGAACCTATGTTCACACAAAATAGCAATACATAATAAAAGTGCCATCATCCCATATTACAAAATATTGGCAAGAATGCCTTCAGGGAAATATAATGTCTTTGGTGCACTTATCCGTTGCAAGGAGGGCCCCCTTCAGTACACCTTCATAGTACAGTTCAGGCTTGCGATGCTCCTTACCCTCCGGTGGCCCCTCAGTTATCAGCTTCTCCGCATCAAGCTTCCCCCAATGCACTTTTGCATGGGCAAGCACCATGCGCGCACCTTCTATACAGACTGATCGCTTGATAGTATCAAGCCGAGGACAGGCGCCCACATTCCGCTTCACGAGTCCGAAGTAACTGCTTGGAATTGGCTCTGCAGGCCACAGCCGGATAACCAAGTCCTTCATGGCTGGTTCGGCCGCCTGGTGCAGCTGCTTCAGCTGATCAATAAAAGGCACCGGATAGTTCGGCGCCAGATACTGCGACCAGAAGTTCCTCTCCGCAGATTCCCTCTCCTCGGTCCGGTAAAATTGGGCAGCATCTGATATGCTGCGAGGCAGATCTGCAAACACCCCTATAAAATCAAAAATTCAGCTTGCCGCTTAGAGTTCTCCACACTATAACGTAATAATGGCCATAGATACAATAGGCCTTACCAGCCGCAACTTTCCGGGCCTCCTGAATGTCCCGTACAGCACCTCGAGCTTCTTCTCGAGCATCTTCCGCGGCTTGGAGAGCATGGGCGAGTTCGGATTATTTCCTTGCTAGACTCTGCTCCAAGCTCTCACTTTTTGTCACAGCCTCCTGGAGCTCCCACTCAGCTGTGACGACCCTGGCCTCATGTTTTTCACGCAGCGCCTGTTCGGCGGCAGCCTTCTCGTGGGCATCAGCCACTACCTTCTTCAGCGCCTCATATTCGGCACTCGCTCCTAGGGCGTATAACATAAATACTTTTCCATAGGCACACTTATTCATTTGTGCCCAACGCAAGATAATGTTTCAACATACCTTGCTTCTCCTCTAATTTCTTCTTCACACGGCCAAGTTCTTCTTCGGCCCGTTCCAGGCTCTGCTTCAGTTCAGACTCTTCCGCATCATGAGCGGCCATCCTCTTCGCAGACGCCTGTTTTCAAACAAATGGGTATTCATCATTAAACTAAGGTTCCCACTACAGAAGAGGGTTTGATCCCCTGCCCGGCTCTCTTTTGCCGGACAATGTATCAGGGGCTACTCCTCATATCATGATGATCCTTCAAAGGTTCCTTAGAAACCATACCTCAAAAGCCTTTATAAGGCCAAGACAAGATTCATTCAGCCCGCTCTCGGCAGCCTGAATCTTTCCAACCACCATACCCATAAGGGTCCGATGTTCATCGACGACAGACGCGTTCTTTAACGTTGTCGATAGACCGTCCGGCCGCTCTGCATAGACAGAGGTTGACGGCGGAGCAGTCAAACCTCCCTTCATGGAAAGTGGCCGCTCGCCCAATCCTGGAGCCCTAGAGGCCTCCAGAACCTTATCCGGCTCTGAGTCTCTCTAAGACGACACTTCGGTGTCGCGCACGGACTTCGGAAAAGGAGTCCCCGGAGGCGTCTCACTCGCCACAGCATTCGAGCTCAACGAATCCTCCGATGAGGATTGTCTGGCGGGAGACCTCGCCGGGCTGTACGGGATGTGGCGATAGTCAAAACTACTGTACCCAGACGACCCTGGACACATAGGAGTATTCGGATTTCGGTTATTTACGATTTTCCCAGGGGCTGGGCTTCGGGATCCCACTGCGGGCTGTTATCGGCAGCCATGGTGGATGCCTCTGGATGGGAACCTCTCCCCCTCTTGGGCGATTCAGCCTCCAGGGACGAGGAAGCTACACGCTTCTTCCCGCCTTCAGAGCGAGGCTCGTCCTCCTCTGCTTCCTCCTCTTTGTCTTCGGAAGAAGGAGCGTCGCTGGAGCCTTCGGATTTGGCATCCGATGCCTCGCGGCAACGGAGGCCACTCCGGGTCTTCTTGACCTTCTTGGAGGCCTCCTTCTTTGGCACCTTGTAAGGCATAGGGACCAGCATCTTCGTTAGAAGAGGTCCGGCCGGTTCCTCCGGCAGCGGGGCCGGACATTGTATCCGCTCCACCTTCTTTATCCATCCCTGAGGTCACGACGAAGCACGATTAAAATTTTCCCTCATGACATGCCGGTTGAAGCATGGATGGACAGGGCGTGGCTGTAACTTACCGGGCTTGCAGAACGGGATAATTGGTACCCCCGGTCTTCGGTGGAGTCCGGCCATGATTTGACGGACTTGAAGATCACCTTCCAGATATCCTCGTGGGAGGAATCATAGAGCTCCCGAAGGGTTTGGTGCTCAGATGGGTCGAACTCCCACAAAGTACAGTCTCGACGCTGGCAAGGGAGAACCAGGCAAACTAGCATCACCTGGACTACGTCGACAAGTTTGACGTCCTTGTCTACCACGCTCCGAACGCGCGTCTGGAGCAGTGACAACTCATCGGACGAGGACCAGTTCAGGCCCTTCTTGGGACAGGACGTGAGCCGCAGTGGAGCTCCGGATCTGAATTTGGGAGCTGCAGCCCACATTTTGCCGCGTGGTTCGGTGATATAAAACCACTACTGTTGCCACTCCTTGACGGAGTCGTTGAAAGTGCCCTTTGGCCAAACGACCTTGGGCATCTTGCTCACCATGGCAGCACCGCACTCGGCGTGTTCACCGCTCACCACCTTGGGCTTCACATTAAAAATCTTCAGCCATAGGCCGAAGTGATGCGTAATCCGGAGAAACGCCTCGCACACGACAATGAACATCAAAATATTGAAAAAAAGAGTTGGGGGAAAGATCATGAAAATCAATCCCATAGTAATACATGGCTCCACGTACAAATGGGTGGAGGGGAAACCCGAGCCCGCGGACAAAATGGGGAAGGAACACGACTCTCTCGTGAGGCTCCGGAGTAGGGACAACCTGTCCCGCCGGTGGGAGACGGTGGCCAATCTTCTTGGCCAGATACCCGGCTTCCCAGAGCTTTTTGATATCATTCTCCCAGACGGTAGAGGCCATCCATCTGCCTCCTGCTCCGGATCCAGACATCTTTGGAGAACCTCTCTTCAATAAAAAGGGAGAGCGCCTGGGCATTAGGGCTCGAGCGGTGGGGAATGAGTTAGCGGAAGGAGAAGGCGTGGGTAAAGAGGAAGAGACCTTATCTCTTTATAAGAGGTGGTAAAAGCTTTTTGCGCCTCCCCACTTGCCTGGTGGAACCCCCTCGCCTCCCACTTACCGCGATTAGTGGTGCGGTTAGATTACCCATGCCTATATTAATCAGAATCCCGTGATAAGGGGACACGATCTTTGCTTCGACAAGACGTGCCAAGGAATCCGCCTCACGATATACGCTAAGGCTGGAGGTGAGAAAATGGCTCGGATAAAGACCCGACCTTGATGCCATGTCGCACTGTCCAGAAAGTTGTCAGCAGAGTAAATTTGTGAAATATTGCTATCTCTACGACGGTATGTGAAGATCATCTTGCAGATTTGAACACGGTCTAAGTGTTCGACAAATAACCTTGGAGTATTCGGAGAAGGAACCCGCCTTGCAATGCCAAAGACAAGACTGCACGCCGGACTCATCGTCATTGAAGCCTGGTTCAAGGGCTACTGAGGGAGTCCTAGATTAGGGGGTATCCGGACAGCTGAACTGTATACATCATTCGGACTATTGAAGCATGAAGATACAGGACTCAAGACTTTGGCTCATGTCCGGATGGGACTCTCCTTTGCGTGGAAGACAAGCTTGGCGATCTGGATATTATATTTCCTTCCTTGTAATCGACTCCATGTAAACCCTAGCCCTCTCCGGTGTCTATATAAACCGGAGAGGATGGTCCTTAGAAGGCCGATCACAATTACAATCATACCATCATAGGCTAGCTCTTAGGGTTTAGCATCTACGATCTCGTGGTAGATCTACTCTTGTATTACTCATATATTCAATATTAATCAAGCAGGAAGTAGGGTTTTACCTCCATCGAGAGGGCCCAAACCTGGGTAAATATTGTGTCCCTTGCTTCCTGTTACCATCAGCCTAAGATGAACAGATCGGGACCCCCTACCCGAGATCCGCCGGTTTTGACACCGACAAGTGGGGTAGAGACCAATCGACTAGTATATGTGTGGGGAAGGAGAGAGACCTAGCTATGTATTAAGGGAGATCGATCGACATCCATGGATATGTGTAGCAGAGGAATAAGGTTGGGAAAAGGACAAAGGTAGAGCGCCGGAGGGTTGGTGGTGGAGTGGCGTCTCACAAATGGTGGGAGAGGCCTGCTAGACAAACGGAGGGTATGAGTGCAATATCAATAAGAGAGGGCGGGGGATGTCTGTCTGTCTATGCACGTGCGTGTGAGAGACGGGTCGAGAGATATTCAAGGATGATGAGGGGAGAAGATATGGTTGTGGTAAGCATGCGTAACTACATAGGAAGATCAACCGTCGTGTGTCCGAGAAAAGGAGAGACATAACTAGCGAGGTAAGTGTATCGGTGCTTGGTGAAAACGAATTATAGTCGACCTGGCTATATGTAGGGAGATCAGTTCATATACACGCCTGCATGTGTTAGAAGCAAATAAGGTCCGGAGAGGCAGACAGGGGGAGAGGGTGTGGCTAGGAGGTGGTGCGAGAGGCCTACCATGTCGAGGGGGGAGGAGTGTGCGAGCATGTGATAACTGAAAAGAGGGGCGGGAGTGTGCACCTGTGTGGAATCGTATTGGACATATGGGAGCATGGACGGTGAGAAGAGAAGAGGGGAAGTATATATGTGTTTGTTGTAGGCACACTTGGCTAGAGAGGTATATCGACCGGTGTGTGCCAGAAAGAAGGAGCCGGGGGCCTACACACACCGCTGGTGGACGACCTAAAGAGAAATAATGAACATGCGCGATGGAGGGGACGCTAAGGGTGTGTGAGGGGGGCGGGCGTGTGCATGCACGATAGAAAGTTAGCGCTAGCTAGCTACAAATAGAAGAGGATCGTGAAGGTGTAAAAGACGAACAAAGATCATAATTCATTATAAAAAAGTGGATACGGAAACTTGAAGAATATATCATAATGTAGAACATTGATTATAATTTGGGCTAATGTGTGGCTTTTTCAACTCAGGTCTAAATACTTGTCATAATGTAGGGGGCAGGGCACTATACTTTGTGTGATGAACACGGTGTACGTATGGAACATGGTTTAGATTATGAATATATAGTTAGTACATCAAATGTACTATTATTTGGAATCAACATCAAGTGTATTCAAAAAATAGAATTCGAGTTCATGTAGTACACATAGTTCATATCTATCTCTATAGTAATCATGTGGTGTGTTATTAAGGTAATACACGAATGATGGTTGAAGTTGGCAACAATCATGATTGTAGATTCTTATTGAAATAGAGAAACAAATTCAAATTTAGTTCGAATTGCAGCGGTAGTATAGACATTTGGAATGCACTAAAATGTTGGTATGAGTAGGTTACATGCATTATACAGCAAGCGAAAAAATTTAATCGGACATAGCTTTGAATAGCATTTGTATAGTAAAACGGGGCAAGACTCTCTCTTTGTGTGGTGTGAATAGTTTTATTTTTTTCGTTTTCTTTTTGGTTGAGGGAAGTGCGAATTGATTTGGTACGTACAACTACAATATTACTACAGTTAGGCTTGTCCCTAAAATTTAACCAGCGTCTTGTTATATCTCGAAAATTCAGATATTGTGCTCTCAAAACTGGCGCCTTCATAATCTGCGCCTTGCTATCCCGAAATTACAATGCGCGTGAAAACTCCCTCCAGCTGCCAAATCCCGACACGCAAAATCCCCCTTCTAACCCTGAGCCGAAAGGGCCGTTAGTTCAAATCGGTGCGGGTACTTTTGTAACACACCCTACATTTTGGACAAGTGCGTCCGTAAGTCATGCTTTACTCCCTCCCATTGCCCCCTTTTCGCCATTCGAAATCCCAGGCCACCATAACCTCTCTGCTCCAGTCGAGAAACCCCACCCTCCTCCGTCCGCCATGTCACCGTTGCCCAGCCGGAGCCTCTTCCCCGACGACGTCATCCACCGCAATAGCTCGACGTGCCTCGTCCACCTCCCCGGATGAGGATCCGTCGTCCATATCGCCGTCCCGCCGGTTCAGCCGCCCCGTCCTCCACCTCCAAGGAGCTACTCCGACGATCGCCTCATCTATCGCGGCTGCTCCATCCCCACAGCGCCACCTTAACCTGCTCCACCGGAACCGCAGCATCCTCACCGACTCCTCGGACAAAGCCGAGGCCTACTCGGCGCCACCAAAGAGGTTGTACACTCACCGCATCGCACCTTCTCCTTAACTCGACCTCCCGGCGCCGACGGTGCTCCATCCCGCACCCCCATGGAGCGGCTACCTTGAAGCCGGCGCCGCGGGCGACATCTCCACGGTGGCTCTCCCCCAGTGCGAGGCCCCTTCGGCGGCAGCATCCATACCAGCCGGATCTGCTGCTACTGCTCCGGCTCTCGCTCCATCGCTCGCTCACCCAACTGCTGTTGCTGCTCTCCCCCTCGCTCGTGCTGCTGCTCTGCTCCGATTAAGCCACACTTCAGTCGACTGAATTGACTTTTGGGTCAGTCGATTTTCAGGGGTTGGGGGGGGCTTGCCGGAGTTAAGGAAGAACCACCCGCAGTGGGGACGGGGGCTCGCCGGAGAGGTACCCCACTATCTATCTTAGGGTTCAGGGCAGGGGGCGGGGGGCCTAGAGGGCTGGCCGGGGCGGCGGTGGCGAGTTGTTTCGGGGCGGCGAGGCGGCGCTGGGGCCGGAGGTTCGGCAGGTGGTGGCTAGCGTCTCAGGGGGGGTGCAGGTTGAAGATGAACTGTAGGCCCTCCCTAAACTACATGTCAAGTGCCTCTCTGCTACCATTGCGTTCAATTTTGATAGTAGCATTCAGATTCCACAGTAAATTTCAGTTTTGACAGTTTAGTTTAGAGTCAATAGTTTTTACCTCATCTGTTGTAGTCAGGTGGTTTTTGGTGATGTTAATTTTACATCCATTTTACATCATCTACTGGAGATGCTATTAGAATCCCACTTGAGATTGACGATGTCTGTCTTGTGCTGCTTCAGCCTTGACGTCTTACGGCTCACCGGAGCTGCTCCAACGACAAAACGATCCATCACAACAGAGCAGTGCCCTAGACGCCGTCTACAGATTCCTCAAATCTTCCTCCACACCTCCGATAGCCACCTCTGCCTCAACTGCTTTAGCGACCAACCCAGTGATGCTGAGGTCGACACGGCTACGGCAAAGAGGTTGTACACTTGTTGCATCACTTATTACTATACATTCACGTCGATCCATTAGGGCTATTTTGGTTCAATGGAAAAACATAGCAATAGGGAATTTTCCAATGGCACTCTATTATTCAATTATTCATGCATTTTGTTGAAAGGAATGAAGCAAAACATTGACCTGGACCTACTTTTCAAAATCCTATGCATGAAAACAAGACCAAGTGCATTAGTACCAAAATAACATTCTAACTGTACACGCTTTCATATGGTTCCACTTTATTTTGGCCATGTTTCTTTGCATTCCTCTGCTCTTCCAGTTCCTGTACACCAAACACCCAAGTAGACAGAAATCATGTCTTTACAAATGCTCTGTTTACCATGTGCATTTTCCTATCATATTTCGGTGTTTTTCCTATCCCTGCGTTTTAAGAATCATGCAAGCCAAATGAGCCCTTACAGAATTACTTCAGTTACAGGTACGTGTCGAAGGGAACTTTGTGTGGTTTGTCCTGCTCCTGCCGCGACGTCGTCCACCTCACCAGAGCTGCTCCATCGACAGAAGCATCCACCAAACCAGACATCACGACTCCTGACCGTCTTTCGCCACCTCAGATCTCCTTCCCTACCAACAGCACCCACCGCAAAGGCATCAGCATCATCGACTCAGTAGATGAACCTAAGGAGTACACGGGTCCACAAGAGAGGTCACACTCTTTTGTTTCTGCTTATGTTATGCATTGCTTAAACTTACCTGCTACTTTATCATCCTGTTCAGCTCTTGGACTCCCAAGTCTGGTCCAAATTAATGTTCAAACTTGAGTTCTAAATTAGTTGTGGGGCACATATCGAGGCAGCAATGAATAGTATGTATGTCTAATATCTGGATCACCTAGGGTATGCCTATGTTGTTCATCTTGGGTGGGAAACAAATAGTAAAGCAATCATCATCTGTCTTTTTATTAATTTAAAGCAATCATCAGCCTGCTATCATTATTTTTGGATTCATCCACTGGTTGTTACCATCACTCTAAATTTCTGCATGCTCTCCTTACATAATCTCACCATATTTTTTCGTATGCATGTCAGATATTGTACACAGTCATGCTGAACATGTAGAGAAAAAGAGAAGAGTTTTGCGCGGCAATACAAAGTCATGCAGACATCGCTCCATGGTGGGTTCAATGGCAAACCCTCCCCACCCCTCTCCAGATTGTAATCAAGAGGAAGATATCTGTTCTGAGGCGGATTCAGACGCCGCTGACCACTCCTATTTACCCCCCAAGGTGTTTGCTCTACCTTGGCATGATGATGTTAGTCATATCATGCATATGTTGCCTTGCAGTGCCTACTTTTGACATCATATATGTCATCTGCTTAGTTTAGAAATGTTCTGTAATGCCACCTGTTTAGTTTCTATATCATATATGGGAATTATGCAGTCTCATGTCTTTTAGCCAGCCATAATATATGTGAAATGTGCAATGCCATCCTGTTTAACCAGGCATTATATATTTGAATGATATCTTGCCCATCCTTTTCTTCATTACATTTCCATTTGTCGACAATATTTGTACATTAAACTACTCTTCCTGTGAATTAGCCATTTGGGTGGGAGATAGAAAATTCTTGAGTGAAAACAAGGCCTTCAGAGCAGACAGTGCTACCTGTTGAAGCAGATCTCTTGTTGGGTCCCGATAGCTCCTCGGAGATGGATTCAGAGATAGATGACCAGTCATATTCCCCCAGTGAGGTGTATGCTCTAACTTGGCACGATTATACTGCTCATATCATGCATATGATGTCTTGCATTGCATAGTTTAGACATCATATACACAATATTCAACACCATGTTCTTAGTTCAGACATCATATCGAATGCCCTCTGTTTAGCATATAAATCACATATGTGAATTAAACGATGCGATCCTGATTACTTAGATAACATGTAGGTGAATTATGTCATGCGATCCTGTTTAGTTATTCATCATATCTTTGAACTGTGTTATGCTATGCTATCCAGTTTAGATAGACATCATATATGTGAAATTATGTCATGCTATCCGTTTTAGTTAAACAATATACATGTCAACTATTTCATGCCCTCTTTTTTCCACACTATTGCATCTGTCTCTCATACAATGTCTGTACATTCAACTATGTTTCCTATTTATCAGCCATTTGAATTGGAGCGGGTGATGCCAATATCTAGCGGACTAAAAACACGGTCTTCAAATACAACAGTGCTACCTCTTGGTGGAGATAGCACGTCGGTTGTACATGCACAAGAACCAACCCTACCACACATAACCCAAACTCTCGCAGATTGTACCCCTACTGCGATGGACAGAGAACCAGCTTCACCCAATCTAACCCCAACCCCAGCCAATAGTAACCCAGTTCCTGTTGACACAGCACCATCTCCACCATAGAGCTCCCAAACAAGAGCAGTTAGTAAGGCAGCTCTAGTGCCCAAAGGGCCAGTACTATCACGGCGAACCCCAACTCCACCAGTTAGTACGCCTATTCCTGTGGAGGAAGCGCAACCAGCTAGTCGTAGTTTAGCATCTATCGCATTTGATGTTGTTAAATCGTATGTGCGTATCTTCCCATCTTGGAAATATTATACTGAAGATGAAGGAAAATGTCAGTTGTAGGTGTTTGTCCAGGAGTTATGTGTAAGTAATGTTATTCATGGCAATTACTTTGCTTCGTCCCATACATCCTACCTCCATGATGGTTATAATACAGCAAATTTTTCCATTTTTCTCTATAGAGAAGGACCGATTTGGAAACTCAGGATGAGGTAACCTATGCTAATACCTCTGCTATCTTCAAGAATGCTTGGTGGCAGTATCGGAATTACCTGAAGAAAACGTACTTCACCAGCAAATAAACTCATCAAATTCCCTTACGTTCTCCTGAGACACATTTAGTGGACGATGACTGGGAACGCCTTGTTCTGTACTGGTCCCGAACCAAGAATGTGGTAAGGTCTATGAGCTCATTTTCTATTTTTAAGTATTATATTCTTGCGTCTTACTGTACTCTGTTCATGTAGAACAAGTGCCTAAACCTGAAGAACAACTGTTCTAATTTAAGATTCCATTGCTATCATAGTTCAAAAAAGCGCTAGGCTTTAATTATGCGTTTTTCCACCGCCTTGCGCTTTACTGACCAAAGCGCATGCTTATGCGCAGTTACGCACAGATTAAGCGTAGTTATGCGCAATGCGTTTTGCCAACGCCTAGAGCCTAGGCCCGCTGAAGCGCTCGCTTAGGCGCGCCTTTTTTAACTATGATTGCTTTGCTCTTGTATCACTGTATTTACTCATACAAACTTATTTTTAAATTGAAGGATCCAATCGAAACTCCAATGGCACAGCAGGTATGTTCACGCATGTTTATTTAACAGGTTTGCTCTTATCAATAGCTCTTTTCATTTCAATTTCAATTGTGTACACAATTGACTTTCATATCATGCACATTACTAGCATCACAACAGAGCCAATAGTGTTGTTGTACATGTAGACCCGTGGTACCCATCTGAAATCTTGTTGTGCCGTGTAGTTTCCCACGCTTTGTATTCTTTCACTGTTGATTTGTCTTGAACTGATATGATTTGAACCGTGTCTCTATTTTGATTTGGCAAGACAATGCAGTGACCATAGGACATAGATATATGTTTGTTTGATGCTTTTATTATGTACTAGTACTTGGCAATAGAAGACTTGGTAGTTTAATCTTGTCACCTTACTAATGAACTGGTTCACCGAAATGAGTTTCATATACTAGTACATGCTAAACTTGTTATGTGTCTGCTTGTTTCTTCTTTTAGAATGCTGGCAGAATATTGGGGAAGAGTGCCTTATTAAGCAATAATAAAGGAAGTAATGCAGATAAGGTTCATGATAATGACACATCCTTGTTGGTTTCCAACAAAGCTAATAAAACAGCTAAGGAAGACTATCTTGAAGACAGCGAGACAACCCCGAAGTCCTGTCTTGGTTTAGTGTTCGAGTTACTGGCCACTACCGCTTGCACAAGCTATTCAAACTCACTGTCTGAATCAATTCGGTTTCTTGAGTCTCAACTACAAGCTGAAAGACATCGATCAGCTGTGCTGCGACAAGAAGCGGAAGGACTGTGGAAGTCCCTAGAGCATTCAGATGCATACTTTCTGGTGCAACAGCAAGCGTTGGAGGATTTTAGTGCCAAACAGGACAAAGCTAATCAGCTTGCTAAGCTTATTGCCAGCATGGTGGATACCTAGGATAACGTTTCTTGAGCTCTTCTGAATTTGTTTCAGTTATGCTCTTGTTTTGCTGCCTCATTTATTTGCACTGGTGGCCAATTTTGACGACCAGTGTATGTAATGTGCTGATTTATTCCCTATATTTGCACTGGTGGCGAACTTTGATGCCCAGTAGATGTAATATGTGTAATAGCGGTAATAGGCTAGCGTTAATGGATTGCTTATTTATTTCCTTATTGTCTTGTTTCGTTGTTTGCTTGTAGTCACAATAGCCTATTTTTGGTAACTAGGCCAAAATAATCATGACAACACACGGACTGTTGTAACCATGGGCCTCATGCAGGCCATATGATCCATGGGCCTTCTTTCGGCCGTAGGATCCATCGGCCTTCTATACGGGCCTTAGGGTCCATGGGCCTTCTACGGGCCATAGGGTCCATGGGCCTTCTGCGGGCCGCAGGGTCCATGGGCCTTCTACGGGCTGTACAATCCATGGGCCTTCTACAGGCCGTACTATCCATGGGCCTCATACGGGCCGTAGGATCCATGGGCCTTCTACGGGGCGTATCATCATTTCGCCAATCATGGGCCGTACTATTTGTGGACCATAACGGGCCGTTAATAGGCCGTATTTGATAACTCTATGAAAACAGCCCAACTGGTTTTTTTGACATGAAAACAGCCCAACGTATTAACGGTCCGCAAACGGGCCGACTGTAACGACGGGCTGAATTTAGCCCACAAGCAGAAAATGACAGCAACGGGCCGTATGTAACCGAATGCTGCAAATGAGCCCAAGAATCGATGGGCCCTGAGAAGCCCGAAAGACAACTTGGGATGGAAACGGCCCAATGGAATAACGGGCCGTTAATGGGTATAACGTGATACACTGTTCATTACGGGCCAGTTTCACCGCGGGCCGTTAATGGGCCAAGAGTTACAAAGGGCCTCATATATGCTGAAAGAAGTCATGGGCCACACATGGGCCGGAAGTTAAAACGGGCTGGAACCATATTGGACGGCCCAGATGATGCTACTGGGCCTAATTCGAATAGGGCGTAACAGGCCCTCGGTTAGCGGGCTGTAAATGGGCTATATGCATACAGGCTGTTAACAGGCTTTCCGTGTGCCAGCCCGCCACCTTTTGACCAAGTCAAATGGACCGGCCTTTTCACAGGAATGAGCCTCTGTTGGGCCGTGCCACGTGTCGTCGTATCATAGGCGCCTTCGGTCCAATGAGCGGATGACATCTGTCCCGGCGGTGAGCCGACACATGTTTCCTCGAGCCAATGATGATTTTACACGTGGAAAATCCCCATTGGTCGGGGCTGTTAACGGGTTATCGGATCCAAAACCCGACCCGATAGCTTAACGGCGTTCTGTTACGTTGGATGCCACGTGTCGGTCACCCTTGACGAAAGCACTTCTGTGACGCGCGATTTATCGTCATGGAAGTGGACACTTCCGTGGTGATAATTTTGGTAATGTCATGGAACACTTCTACGACAGCACATGTATGACTACCTTGATTCTGTCATGAATGTACATGCATGACAGAAAACGCGACCTACTGTGACAAACACATATCATCACGGAAGTGTATTTTTTTTGTAGTGCACCTTTCCATCATTGCTAGCCTCTTCGGTACCGTGCATTGCCCTTTCTCACCTTGAGAGTTGGTGCAAACTTCGCTAGTGCATCCAAACCCCGTGATACGATACGCTCTATCACACATAAACCTCCTTATATCTTCCTCAAAACAGCCACCATACCTACCTATTATGGCATTTCCATAGCCATTCCAAGATATATTGCCATGAAACTTCCACCGTTCCGTTCCGTTTTTTTATGACACACATTATCATTGTCATATTGCCTTGCATGATCATGTAGTTGACATCGTATTTGTGGCAAAGCCACCATGCATAATTTTTCATCATGTCACTCTTGATTCATTGCCCATCCCGGTACACCGTCGGAGGCATTCATATAGAGTCATATCTTGTTCTAGTTTTGGGTTGTAATTCATGAGTTGTAAGTAAATAGAAGTGTGATGATCATCATTATTAGAGCATTGTTCCCAAATAAAAAAAGGCCAAAAAGAAAAAAATAAAGGCCAAAGAAAAAAATAAGAAAAAAAGGGCAATGTTACTATCTTTTTCCACACTTGTGCTTCAAAGTAGCACCATGTTCTTCATATAGCGAGTCTCATATGTTGTCACTTTCATATACTAGTGGGAATTTTTCATTAGAACTTCGCTTGTATATTCCTTCGATGGGCTTCCTCAAAATGCCCTAGGTCTTCGTGAGCAAGCAAGTTGGATGCACACCCACTAGTTTCTTTTGTTGAGCTTTCATACATTTATAGCTCTACTACATCCGTTGCACGGCAATCCCTACTCCTCATGTTGACATGAATTGATGGGCATCTCCATAGCCTGTTGATTATCCTCGTCAATGTGAGACTTTCTCTTTTTTGTCTTCTCTACACAATCCCCATCATCATATTCTATTCCACCCATAGTGCTATATCCATGGATCACGCTCATGTACTGCGTGAAAGTTGAAAAAGTTTGAGATTATTTAAGTACGAAACAATTGCTTGGCTTGTCATCGGGGGTGTATAAGATGGGAGCATTTTTGTGTGACGAAAAAGAAGCATAGCCTAACTATATGATTTTGTAAGGATGAACTTTCTTTAGCCATGTTATTTTGAGAAGACATGATTGCTTTGATTAGTATGCTTGAAGTATTACTATTTCTTATGTCAATATAAACTTTTATTTTGAATCATTTGGATCTGAACATTCATGCCACAATAAAGAAAATTTCATTGAGAATTATGCTAGGTAGCATTCCACATCAAAAATTCTATTTTTATAATTTACCTACTCGAGGACGAGCAGGAATTAAGCTTGGGGATGCTTGATACGTCTCCAACGTATCTATAATTTTTGATTGTTCCATGCTATTATATTACCCATTTTGGATGTTTATGGGCTTTACTTTATACATTTATATCATTTTTTGGACTAACCTACTAGCCGGAGGCCCAGCCCGTATTGCTGTTTTTTTGCCTATTTCAGTGTTTCAAAGAAATGGAATATCAAACAGAGTCCAAACGGAATGAAACCTTCGGGAGCGTGATTTTTGGAACGAACGTGATCCAGAGGACTTGGAGTGCAAGTCAAGAAGCAATCGAGGAAGCCACGAGGGGGGAGGGCGCGCCTGTCGGTGTCAAAACCCGCGGATCTCGGGTAGGGGATCCCGAATTGTGCATCTAAGGCTAATGGTAACAGGAGGCGGGGGACATGATGTTTACCCAGGTTTGGGCCCTCTCGATGGAGGTAATACCCTACTTCCTTCTTGATTGATCTTGATAATATGAGTATTACAAGAGTTGATCTACCACGAGATAGTAGAGGCTAAACCCTAGAAGCTAGCCTATGGTTATGATAGTTGTTATCCTACGGACTAAACCCTCCGGTTTATATAGACACCGGAGGGGCTAGGGTTACACAGAGTCGGTTACAGAGAAGGAGATCTACATATCCGAATTGTCAAGCTTGGCTTCCATGCAAAGGAGAGTCCCATCCGGACACGGGATGAAGTCTTCAATCTTGTATCTTCATACTCCAACAGTCCGGCCAAAGTATATAGTCTGGCTGTCCGAGGACCCCTTAATCCTGAACTCCCTCAGTAGCCTCTGAACCAGGCTTCAATGATGATGAGTCCGGCGTGCAGATTGTCTTCGGCATTGCAAGGCGGGTTCCTTCTCTGAATACTCCATAGAAGATTTTGAACACAAGGATCGTGTCCGGCTCTCCAAAACAAATTCCGCATACCACCGTAGAGAGCACAATACTCCACAAATCTAATCTGCTGACAACTTTTCATAGTGTGACATCACGCCACGGCCCGGTCATTATTCGAACCGTTTTTCTCAACCAGCTACCGCACATATCGCGAGGCGGTTTTATTGGCACGTCTTGTCGAAGCAGAGATCGTGTCCCCTTATCACGGGATTCTCATCAATACGGGTGTGGGTAACCCAACCGTGCCATCAATCATGGAGCTTGGAGAATAGGCGAGTTTACCGGGCAAGTGGGGAGGCGCAGGATCTCTGCTGCCTTTATAAGGAGATAAGAACTTCCTTTTCACCCACGCCTTCTTCTTCCTCCACTCATCCATTCCTTCTCGCTCGAGCCCTAGCGCCCAAGCATTCGTCTTCTCCGCCCAAAAAGGTTTCCGAAAATGTTCGGATCCGGAGCAGGAGGCAAGTGGATGGCCTCTACCATCCGGGAGAAGGATATCAAAAAGCTTCGAGGGGCGGGTATTTGGCCAACAGAATCGGCCACCGTCTTCCGATGGCAGGACATATCGTCCCCACTCAGGAACCCCATGAGAGGGTGGTATTCCTCCCTAATTTTGTCCGCGGGCTAGGGTTTCCCCTCCACCCATTCGTTCGTGGCATCATGTATTATTACAAGATTGATTTTCATGATCTATCCCCCAATTCCGTCCTCAACATCTCAACATTCATCGTCGTGTGCGAGGCCTTTCTCCGCATCCCGCCACACTTCGGCTTATGGCTGAAGGTTTTTAATGTGAAGCCCAAGGTAGTGGGCGGCGAGCATGCCAAGTGCGGAGGTGCCATGGTGAGCAAGATGCCCAACGTTACATGGCCAACAGGTACTTTCAATGATTCCGTCAAGGAGTGGCAGCAGCAGTGGTTTTACATCACTGAGCCGCGCATCAAGGAATGGGCCGCTGCTCAAGAATTCAGATCCGGAGCCCCTGCGACTTACGTCCTGGCCCAAGAAGGGCCTGAACTGGGCTTCGTCTGATGAACTATCAGTGCTCCAGACGCGCATCCAGGATATGGAAGACAAGAACATCAAGCTCGTCAATGTAGTCCAGGTGATGTTAGTTTGCCGGATTTTACCTTTTCAACACCGGGCTTGTAATTTATGGGAGTTCGACCAGGCCAAGCACCAGACCCTACTAGAGCTCTTTGGCTCCTCGCACAAGGACATTTGGAAGGTGCTTTTCAAGTATGGCAAATCGTGGTCAGACTCCGCCGAGGACCGCAGGTACCAATTGTCCCTCCCTGCAAGTTCAGTAAGTCACTGCACGTTGACAATTCATATGTTTCATTTGCATATCCTGAGGAAAATGCTTAATGTGTTTCCCACAACTTTCCCAGGGCTGGGCGAAGAAGGCGGGGCAGATCTATTGTCCGGCCCCGCTGCTAGAAGAACCGGTCGGCCCACTTCTGACGAAGATGTTGGTCCCGGCGCCTTACAAGGCGCCAAAGAAGAAGGCCGAGAAGGAGGCCAAGAAGACCAGGGGCGGCCTCCGTCGCCGTGGCGCTTCGGACACAAAATCCGAAGACTCCAATGCCCATTCTTCCTCCGAAGAGGACTGATGACCCACAAGTGTAGGGGATCTATCGTAGTCCTTTCGATAAGTAAGAGTGTCAAACCCAACGAGGAGCAGAAGGAAATGATAAGCGGTTTTCAGTAAGGTTTTCTACAAGCACTGAAATTGTAGGTGATAGATAGTTTTGTGATAAGATAAATAGTAACGAGTAACAAGTAAACAAAGTAAATAAAGTGGAGCAAGGTGGCCCAATCCTTTATGTAGCAAAGGATAAGCCTGGACAATTTCTAATAATGATAAAGGAGCTCCCGAGGACACATGGGAATTATCGTCAAGCTAGTTTTCATCACGCTCATATGACTCCCGTTCGGTACTTTGATAATTTAATATGTGGGTGGACTGGTGCTTGGGTACTGCCCTTACTTGGACAAGCATCCCACTTATGATTAACCCCTATTGCAAGCATCCGCAACTACAACAAAAGTATTAAGGTAAACCTAACCATAGCATTAAACATGTGGATCCAAATCAGCCCCTAATGAAGCAACGCATAAACTAGGGTTTAAGCTTCTGTCACTCTAGCAACCCATCATCTCCTTATTACTTCCCTATGCCCTCCTCTAGGCCAAATAATGGTGAAGTGTCATGTAGTCGACATTCACATGACACCACTAGAGGAGAAGACAACATACATCTCATCAAAATGTCGAACAAATACCAAATTTACATGACTACTAATAGCAAGACTTCACCCATGTCCTCAGGAACAAACATAACTACTCACAAAGCATATTCATGTTCATAATCAGAGGTGTAATAATATGTATTAAGGATCTGAACATATGATCTTCCACCAAGTAAACCAATAAGTATCAAACTACAAAGAGTAATCAACACTACTAGCAACCCACAGGTACCAATTTGTGGTTTTGGATACAAGATTGGATACAAGATATGAACTAGGGTTTGAGAGGAGATGGTGTTGGTGAAGATGTTGATGGAGATTGACCCCCTCCCGATGAGAGGATCGTTGGTGATGATGTTGGTGATGATTTCCCCCTCCCGGAGGGAAGTGTCCCCGGCAGAACAGCTCTGCCAGAGCCCTAGATTGGTTCCGCTAAGGTTCCGCCTCGTGGCGGCGGAGTTTCGTCCCGTAAGCTTGCCCACGATTTTTTCCGGGGTAAAAGCCTTCATATAGCGAAAGATGGACACCGGAGGGGGGGCGTGCCCCCCACCCTCCTGGACAGGGTGTGGGCCCCCCTGATGTATTTCTTTCGCTCAATAATTCTTAATAAATCCAAAAACAGGTTTCGTGGAATTTCAAGACTTTTGGAGCAGTGCAGAATAGGTTTCCAATGTTTGCTCCTTTTCCACCCAGAATTCCAACTGCCGGCATTCCCCCTCTTCTTGGTAAACCTTGTAAAATAAGAGAGAATAGCCATAAGTATTGAGATATAATGAGTAATAACAGCCCATAATGCAATAAATATTGATATAAAAGCATGATGCAAAATGGACGTATCGACTCCCCCAAGGTTAGACCTTGTTTGTCCTCAAGCGGAAGCCGAAATCGAAAAATATGTCCACATGTTTAGAGATAGAGGTGTTGATAAAAATAAAATATGGACATGAGGGCATCATGATCATTCTTATAACAACAACATGTATAGATTCCATTATATAATTTCTTATGCTCAAGTAACAATCAATTCACAATATCAAGTATGGTTCACAAACTTCATTAAGAACTAACAAACTATAATATCAGTCATTGAAGCAATCACAATTTATCATAACATCAGAAAGAGTCAACAATAGAGCTTTTCAGCAAGTCCACATACTCAACTATCATATAGTCTTCTACAATTGCTAACACTCACGCAATACTTGTGGTTATGGAGTTTCAGACGGACACTAAGAAAGATAGGGACTTATTGTGTTGCCTCCCAACGTATTCACCTTTAGGTGATGTCAACAATAATAGCCCATGCTAACGAACATCCAATTGGATATGTATATCACGATCTTTCAAACACGAGGAGCTTGCCAAAGGATAAAATGAAAAAGGGAAAGGTGAAGATCACCTTGACTCAAGCACAAAATAAAAGCATAAAGTAAGAACATGAAGTAAAAGATAGGCCCTTCACAGAGGGAAGCAGAGGTTGTCATGCGCTTTTAGGGTTGGATACACAAAATCTTAGTACAATAGAACGTCACTTTATATGTCACTTGTGTATGGACCTTTATTATGCAGTCCGTCGCTTTTATTGCTTCCATAACAAGATCGTATAAAGCTTATTTTCTCCGCACTAATAAGTCATGCATATTTAGGGAGCAATTTTTATTGCTTGCACCGATGACAACTTACTTGAAGGATCTTACTCAATCCATAGGTAGATATGGTGGACTCTCATGGCAAAACTGGGTTTAAGGGTATTTGGAAGCACAAGTAGTATCTCTACTTGGTGCTAGGAATTTGGCTAGCATGAGGGGGAAAGGCAAGCTCAACATGTTTGGAAGGTCAATGACAACATACTTTAACTGAGATGTGAGAAAACATAAACCATTACGTTGTCTTCCTTGTCCATCGTCAACTCTTTTAGCATGTCATACTTAATGAGTGCTCACAATCATAAAAGATGTCCAAGATAGTGTATTTATATGTGAACCTCTCTTCCCTTATTACTTCCTATTAATTGCAACGATGACCAAAACTACGTTTATCAACTCTCAACAAACTTTATGCCTCATACTTTCTATGTGTGAAGTTATTACTATCCATAAGATCAATATGAACTCTTTTATTCTTTTTATTTTTCTCAAGATCATAGCAACAAAGCAAAAGCCCTTTACTCAACACTAGTCTTTATTATAGATAACTCACGGACTCGATTACAAAAAGAGAGCACTAAGCAAAACTCAAAACTACTTGATATCAAAACTTCAATGTACTAGATCAAGATACTACTAAAAGGATCAAACTAAATAAAACAGTAAAGATAGGAGTGTGATGGTGATACGATACCGGGGCACCTCCACGAAGCTTGGCGGTTGCCAAGGGGGAGTGCCCATACCCATGTCATTATGTCTCCTTCTTCACGGTTGGCGTTATGATCTTGTTGGCGATGATGCCCTTAAGGATACGGTTCTCCTCGAGCATATTGACTTGTCGTTTGAGGTCCATAATTTCTTTACGGAGCTTGCCCGTTACGGCCAAAGCTCCCTTTACCCAAGGATGTTGCATAGCTTTTGGAGAACAAGTGAAGCTCTTTTTCATATTTTCATAAGAGAGAAATCTAAAGTTGGAAGAGATGACCGAAGTTGGAATAGCCAAGCTAGGTGGTTCCCCCATCATGAATTCTTCTTGGGAACGAGAGGTAACTTCTTGATCTTCCTCCATGGCATCTATCCTTTTCAAATCGGCCTCCATCTCATCCTCCGTTGATGGTCCAAAGTGGTGAGCATAGCTAATTGCTCCTGGTACCGGTGTTGGATGAGACACCCAACTCTCCCCGACTGACTCCTGAGAAGACATCTTGCTCTTGATCTGCAACAGGAAACAGCTCGAAACGAAAACAGAGGATATTTGCGTGATACGGTGGTCAAAACCTTAGGGAGTATATATAATGAATTTTTACTGACCAAAATACGTAACGTGCAAGAAAACAGAGTCCGGGAGGCACACGAGGTGCCCACAAGACAGGGGGCGCGCCCTCCACTCTCGTCGGGGCCTCGTGTCCCTTTCGGACTACTACTTTCTTCCTAAAATTCTTAAATAATCCAAAACTGATAAAAATTGCCATTGGAGTTGTTTTGGAGTCGGTTTACTTACTGTACCACATACCTATTCCTTTTCGGAGTCTGGAACATTCTAGAAAGTGTCCCTTATGTATTCCTCCGGGGTTACGGTTTCAATAATATTAGTTTCAACATTAA
This sequence comes from Triticum aestivum, assembly GCF_018294505.1. Taxonomy (NCBI): domain Eukaryota; kingdom Viridiplantae; phylum Streptophyta; class Magnoliopsida; order Poales; family Poaceae; genus Triticum; species Triticum aestivum. The sequence continues at coordinate 53,775,260 of NC_057807.1, read as the reverse complement.
TAGGATTACCTGAAATGTAATGTTTAATTCTTTCACCGTTTACCACCCTCGGACTTGTGCCTTCGAAGTTGTTGATCTTTATCGCAGCAGAATGATAGACCTCCTCGATAACGTAGGAGCCTTCCCATTTAGAGAGAAGCTTTCCTGCAAAAAATCTTAAGCGAGAGTTGAATAATAACACATAATCACCTACGTTAAATTCACGCTTTTGTATCCTTTTATCATGCCAGCGCTTGACTTTTTCTTTGAATAGCTTGGCATTCTCATAAGCTTGGGTTCTCCATTCATCAAGTGAGCTAATATCAAACAACCTCTTCTCACTGGCAATTTTGAAGTCATAATTGAGCTCTTTAATAGCCCAATATGCTTTATGTTCAAGTTCAAGAGGTAAATGACATGCTTTTCCATAAACCATCTTATACGGAGACATACCCATAGGATTTTTGTATGCAGTTCTATAGGCCCATAATGCATCATCAAGTTTTTTGGACCAATTCTTTCTAGATCTATTAACAGTCTTTTGCAAAATTAATTTGAGCTCTCTATTGCTCAACTCTACTTGACCACTAGACTGCGGATGATAAGGAGATGCAATTCTATGATTGACATCATACTTAGCAAGCATCTTACGGAAAGCACCATGAATAAAATGTGAACCACCATCAGTCATAGGATATCTAGGGACTCCAAACCTCGGAAAAATAACTTCTTTAAGCATTTTAATAGAAGTGTTATGATCAGCACTACTAGTTGGAATAGCTTCTACCCACTTAGTAACGTAATCAACAGCAACTAAAATATGTGTATAACCATTAGAGGCAGGAAAAGGTCCCATATAGTCAAAGCCCCAAACATCAAACGGTTCAATAACAAGAGAATAATTCATAGGCATTTCTTGACGTCTACTAATATTACCAATTATTTGACATTTTCATCACAAGATAAGACAAATTTACGAGCATCTTTGAAGAGAGTAGGCCAATAAAAACCAGATTGTAATACCTTATGTGCAGTTCTATCTCCAGCGTGGTGTCCTCCATATGATTCAGAGTGACACTTGCGTAGGATCTGTTCCTGTTCATGCTCAGGTACACAACGTCTAATAACACCATCTACTTGTTTGTAAAGGTGTGGGTCATCCCAAAACTAATGTCTTAAATCATAAAAGAACTTTTTCTTTTGCTGGTATGTGAAACTAGGTGGTATAAATTTAGCAACAATATAATTATCATAATCAGCATACCATGGAGTAGTGCGAGAAGCATTAATGACCGCTAATTGTTCATCAAGAAAACTATCATCAATAGGCAGTGGGTCATCAAGAACATTCTCTAACCTAGACAAGTTATCTGCAACGGGGTTCTCAGCTCCCTTTCTATCAATAATGTGCAAATCAAACTCTTGGAGCAGGAGAACCCATCTAATGAGTCTAGGCTTAGCATATTTCTTTTCCATAAGATATTTAATAGCAGCATGATCAGTGTGAATAGTAACTTTGGAATCAACAATATAAGGTCTAAACTTATCACATGCAAACACAACTGCTAAGAATTCTTTTTCAGTGGTAGCATAATTTCTTTGGGCTGTATCAAGAGTCTTACTAGCATACTGGATAACATTCAATTTCTTATCGACTCTTTGCCCTAGAACAGCCCCTACAGCATAATCACTAGCGTCACACATAATTTCAAAAGGTAGATTCCAATCAGGTGGCTGAACAACAGGTGCAGTGATCAAAGCTTTCTTAAGTATTTCAAATGCTTCTACACAATCATCATCAAAGACAAAAGGAATATCTTTTTGCAATAAATTAGTCAGAGGCCTAGAGATCTTAGAAAAGTCCTTAATGAACCTCCTATAAAAACCGGCATGACCAAGGAAACTTCTTATACCTTTTATGTCCTTGGGACATGGCATCTTTTCAATAGCATCAACTTTAGCTTTATCAACTTCAATACCTCTCTCGGAAATCTTATGCCCCAAGACAATGCCTTCATTAACCATAAAGTGACACTTTTCCCAATTCAGGACGAGACTAGTGTCTTCGCATCTCTGCAAAACTCGATCAAGGTTGCTCAAACAATTATCAAAGGAGGATCCATAAACAGAGAAGTCATCCATGAATACCTCGCAAATCTTTTCACAAAAATCAGAGAATATAGCCATCATGCATCTTTGAAAGGTAGCAGGTGCATTACATAAACCAAAAGGCATACGTCTATAAGCGAAAGTACCGAAAGGGCAAGTAAAAGTAGTTTTTGCTTGATCTCCCGCTGAGACAGGTATTTGAGAGAAACCAGAATAACCATCTAGAAAGCAGAAATGTGTGTGTTTGGACAGTCTTTCTAGCATTTGATCAATAAAAGGTAAAGGGTAATGATCTTTCTTAGTAGCTTTATTTAGTTTACGAAAATCAATTACCATCCTATAACCTGTAATAATTCTTTGCGGGATCAATTCAACTTTATCATTAGGAACAACAGTAATACCTCACTTTTTAGGGACACAATGGACAGGGCTTACCCAATCACTATCAGCAATGGGATAAATTATACCTGCCTCAAGGAGCTTTAGTATCTCCTTTCTTACCACTTCTTTCATTTTAGGATTTAGTCGTCGTTGAGGATCTCTAACTGGTTTGGCATCGTCCTCCAATTTAATTTTGTGTTGGCATAACGTGGGACTAACGCCCTTAAGATCATCCAGAGTATATCCAATAGCAGCTCGATGCTTCTTCCGAGTTTTCAATAATCTTTCTTCTTCTTGCTCTGAAAGGTTAGCACTAATAATAACAGGATATATTTTATTTTCATCGAGATAAGCATACTTAAGATTATCAGGTAGAGGTTTGAGTTCAAACACGGGATCACCCTTGGGTGGTGGGGGATCCCCAAGAATTTCAACGGGAAGGTTATTTTTCAAAATAGGTTCCTGTTTAAGGAATAATTCATCTATTTTCCTTCTTTCTTTCATAAACATATCATTTTCATGGTCTAGCAAATATTGTTCTAACGGATCAGTAGGAGGCACGGCAATAGAAGCAACACCAATTATTTCATCTTTACTAGATAATTCTTTATCGCGGGGTTGTCTACGAAATTTAGCAAAATTAAACTCATGAGTCATATCATCTAAGCCAATCGTAACAACATCCTTTTTGCAATCAATCGTAGCTTTAACAGTGTTCAAGAAGGGTCTACCAAATATAATGGGACAAAAGGCATCTTGTGGAGAACCAAGAACAAGAAAATCAGAAGGGTATTTAACCTTCCCACACAAAACTTCAACATCTCTAACAATCCCAACAGGTTTAATGGTATCCCTATTAGCAAGCTTAATAGTAACATCAATGTCTTCTAATTCAACGGGTGCAATGTCGTGCATAATTTCTTTATATAAATCATAAGGTATAGCGCTAGCACTAGCACCCATATCACATAAGCCATGACAACAATGTTCTCCTATTTTAACAGAAATAACAGGCATGCCTACGACGGGTCTACGTGTCTTAGTATCTGGCCTAGCAATATTAGCAGTCTCACCACAGAAATAAATAACATGCCCATCTAAATCATCATCCAAGAGATCTTTAACTATAGCAATACTAGGTTCAACATTAATTTGCTCCGGAGGTGTATAAGTCCTAGTATTAGTCTTACAAACAACAGTTGAAGTTTTAGCATGATCCTTTATCCTAACAGGAAAAGGTGGTTTCTCAACATAAGTAGTAGGAACAATAGGATCACTATAAGTGATAGTCTTTTCTTCAACTGTAATAGGTGCAACTACTTTAACTTCAACAGGAGGATTATATTTAAACCACTTCTCTTTAGGGAGATCAATGTGAGTAGCAAAAGATTCACAGAAAGAAGCTACTATCTCATAGTCAAGTCCATACTTAGCGATAAATCCACGAAAAACATCGGTATCCATAAAAGATTTAACACAATCGAACTTAGGTGTCATACCTGACTCCTTACCATCGTCGGAACCCCAATATTCAGAGTTGCGTTTAATTCTTTCCAATAAGTCCCATTTGAAATCAATAGTCTTCACCATATAAGAACCAGCACAGGAAGTATCGAGCAGGTTGCGATTATCAAGAGAAAGCCGAGCATAAAATTTTTGAATAATCATTTCCCGAGAGAGCTCATGATTGGGGCATGAATATAACATTGACTTAAGCCTCCCCCAAGCTTGAGCGATGCTTTCTCCTTCACGAGGCTGGAAATTATATATGTAATTCCGATCACGATGAACAAGATGCATAAGATAGAACTTCTGGTGAGATTCCAACTTCAATCGCTTATAATTCCAAGATCCCGTATCATCACATAGCCTAAACCATGTCAATGCATCTCCCTTCAAAGATAAAGGGAAGACCTTCCTTTTGACAACATCATCGGGGATACCTGCAAGCTTAAATAATCCACAAACTTCATCCACAAAGATAAGGTGTAAATCGGGATGCAATGTTCCATCTCCTGCAAATGGATTAGCTAGCAGTTTCTCTATCATACCCAAAGGAATCCCAAAATAAATATTTTCACAAAGTTCAGTAGGTTGAGGAGCAACTCTTTGCTCTTCTGGATGGGGCGAAGATGCCCCAAACAAGCCCCTCAAAGGATTAGTTTCCATAGTGACAAGTAACAAAAAAATTCAGCACACTATATAAATGTTTCCTTACCAAGTTCCACTCACCAAAAGTGCTACACTCCTCGGGGGGCAGGTATTTGGCCAAGAGAATCGGCCACCGTCTTCCGATGGCAGGATAGATCGTCCCCACTCCGGAACCCCATGAGAGGGTGGTATTCCTCCCTCATTTTGTCTGCGGGCTAGGGTTTCCCCTCCACCCATTCGTTCGTGGCATCACGTATTATTACGGGATTGATTTTCATGATCTATCCCCCAATTCCTTCCTCAACATCTCAACATTCATCGTCGTGTGCGAGGCCTTTCTCCGCATCCCGCCACACTTCGGCTTATGGCTGAAGGTTTTTAATGTGAAGCCCAAGGTAGTGGGCGGCGAGCACGCCGAGTGCAGAGGCGCCATGGTGAGCAAGATGCCCAACGTTACATGGCCAACAGGTACTTTCAATGATTCCGTCAAGGAGTGGCAACAGCAGTGGTTTTACATCACTGAGCCGCGCGTCAAGGAATGGGCCGCTGCTCCGGAATTCAGATCCGGAGCCCCCCTGCGACTTACGTCCTGGCCCAAGAAGGGCCTGAACTAGGCTTCATATGACGAACTAGTGCTCCAGACGCGCGTCTAGGATATGGAAGACAAGAACATCAAGCTCGTCAATGTAGTCCAGGTGATGTTAGTTCGCCGGATTCTACCTTTTCAACACTGGGCTTGCAATTTATGGGAGTTCGACCCGGCCAAGCACCAGACCCTGCTAGAGCTCTTTGGCTCCTCGCACAAGGACATCTGGAAGGTGCTTTTCAAGTCCGACAAATCGTGGTCGGACTCTGCCGAGGACCGCGGGTACCAACTGTCCCGCCCTGCAAGTTCAGTAAGTCACTGTACGTTGACAATTCATATGTTTCATTTGCATATCTTGAGGAAAATGCTTAATTTGTTTCCCACAACTTTCTTAGGGCTGGGCGAAGAAGGGGGGGCGGATCTATTGTCCGGCCCCGCTGCTAGAAGAACCGGCCGGCCCACTTCTGACGAAGATGCTGGTCCCGGCGCCTTACATAACAAGAGAAGAAGCCGAGAAGGAGGCCAAGAACCAGGGCGGCCTCCGTTGCCGTGGGCGCTTCGGACACAAAATCCGAAGAATCCAATGCCCATTCTTCCTCCGAAGAGGACTGATGACCAACAAGTGTAGGGGATCTATCGTAGTCCTTCCGATAAGTAAGAGTGTCAAACCCAACGAGGAGCAGAAGGAAATGATAAGCGATTTTCAGTAAGGTTTTCTGCAAGCACTGAAATTGTAGGTGATAGATAGTTTTGTGATAAGATAAATAGTAACGAGTAATAAGTAAACAAAGTAAATAAAGTGTAGCAAGGTGGCCCAATCCTTTATGTAGCAAAGGATAAGCCTAGACAATTTCTAATAATGATAAAGGAGCTCCCGAGGACACATGGGAATTATCGTCAAGCTAGTTTTCATCACGCTCATATGATTCGCGTTCAGTACTTTGATAATTTGATATGTGGGTGGACTGGTGCTTGGGTACTGCCCTTACTTGGAAAAGCATCCCACTTATGATTAACCCCTATTGCAAGCATCCGCAACTACAACAAAAGTATTAAGGTAAACCTAACCGTAGCATGAAACATGTGGATCCAAATCAGCCCCTAACGAAGCAACGCATAAACTAGGGTTTAAGCTTCTGTCACTCTAGCAACACATCATATACTTATTACTTCCCTATGCCCTCCTCTAGGCCCAATAATGGTGAAGTGTCATGTAGTCGACGTTCACATGACACCACTAGAGGAGAAGACAACATACATCTCATCAAAATATCTAACGAATACCAAATTCACATGACTACTAATAGCAAGACTTCACCCATGTCCTCAGGAACAAATGTAACTACTCACAAAGCATATTCATGTTCAAAATTAGAGGTGTAATAATATGCATTAAGGATCTGAACATATGATCTTCCACCAAGTAAACTAATAAGTATCAACTACAAAGAGTAATCAACACTACTAGCAACCCACAGGTACCAATTTGTGGTTTTGGATACAAGATTGGATACAAGAGATGAACTAGGGTTTGAGAGGAGATGGTGTTGGTGAAGATGTTGATGGAGATTGACCCCCTCCCTATGAGAGGATCGTTGGTGATGACGTTGGTGATGATTTCCCCCTCCCGGAGGGAAGTGTCCCCAGCAGAACAACTCTGCCAGAGCCCTAGATTGGTTCTGCCAAGGTTCCGCCTCGTGGTGGCAGAGTTTCGTCCCGTAAGCTTGCCCACGATTTTTTCCGGGGTAAAAGCCTTCATATAGCGGAAGATGGACACCGGAGGGCCACCAGAGGGCCCAGGAGAGAGGGGGCGCACCTAGTAAGGGGGGTGCGCCCCACCCTCCTGGACAGGGTGTGGGCCCCCTGATGTATTTCTTTCGCTCAATAATTCTTAATAAATCAAAAACAGGTTTCGTGGAGTTTCAGGACTTTTGGAGGAGTGTAGAATAGGTTTCCAATGTTTGCTCCTTTTCTAGCCAGAGTTCCAGCTGCCGGCATTCCCCCTCTTCATGGTAAACCTTGTAAAACAAGAGAGAATAGCCATAAGTATTGAGATATAATATTTAATAACAGCCCATAATTCAATAAATATTGATATAAAAGCATGATGCAAAATGGAGGTATCAAGGACGAGGAGGAGGAGGAAGTCGAATCCCCCGCAAGGGGAAGAAAGAAAAGGACGGCCTCCACGTCCTTGGAGGCCAAGTCGCCTAAAAGGGGAAAAACTCCTCTTCCAGAGGAATCCACTGCCTCCACCGATAGCAGCTCGGAGTGGGATCCCAGGGCCCAGCCCCTGGTGAACTCGTGAGTATAAAATTCGAACACGCTTATGCGTCCGGATTTGTCATGGCATAATATTTTAATCTAAGCCATGCTTTTTACAGTCCGACGAGGTCCCGCGCCGAACAATCCTCGTCGGAGGATTTGCTGGGTTTGGATGCTATGGAGAGCGGGACACCCCCGAAGGCCCCCTCCCCCAAACATGTGAATGGCACCGAGGTTTCGTCCCAGAAGGACCCAGGCCACGGAGGAGGGGAAAAGATGCAAGGGCGACACCAGGAGGCCAGACCTCAGGGTCTGGACACACGGGAGAGAAGGCTCCCATGGACGTCGACGGCGGGGGTCATCTTGAATCCGGCCCCCAGCCGGACACGATTCCGGAGACCAATAAGGTCCCAGAATCAGGCAGGCGGCCTCCGTCGGCTGGAGGGGGTGTGTCTGTTCCACCGGCAACCTCTGTCCAACCAGAGGTGCCGGATGCTTTATTGGCAGTGTTGAAGAGCGCCTCCATCGTTGATGAACACTGTGCCCTTATGGGTGTGGTGATTGAAAAGATTCAGTCTGCTGAGAGTGGACTGAATGAATCCTGTATCAGCCTCATAAGAGGCTTTGAGGTATGTTTTATGAGGTTTGGAAGAGTGTCATGGTATAGATAGCAGCCCCTGATACACTGTTCGGTGAAAGAAAGAACCGGACAGAGGATCAAATTTATGTTCGCAGGAGACTCACTTGATGACATCTATCTCTTTTTAATAAGCAGGCGTCTGTAGCGACTGCCGCCTCTCATGCTGCGGAAGTATCCGGACTGAGGCATAGTCTGTAGTGGGCCGAAGGAGAACTTGGCCGAGTGAAGAAACAGCTGGAGGATAACCAAGGTATGCAGAAACCTTGTTCATTTAGCACAAATGAGTAAGTGTGCATGATGAAAATATTTTTATGATGTGCTCTAGGGGCGACGGCCAAAATTGAGGCTCTTAAGAAGGCTGTGGCCAAAGCCGAGAAGAAGGCAGCCGCAGAGCAGGCTCTCCGTGAGAAGCACGAGGCTAGAGTTATTGAAGCTGAGCGAGAGCTTCAGGAGGCCGTGAAGAAATGTGAGACCTTGGAGCAGAGTTTGTCAGGGAAAGAATCCGAACTCTCCCAGGCTCGCCAAGCCGCAAGTGATGCCTGGGGGGAAGCCCAAGGTGCCCTGAAGGAAATCCAGGAGGCCAGGAAGATTGCGGATGGTAAGGATTTTTCTATGCAAAGCAGGTATTTGATAGGAGAAAATTAAGTTGATAGTTTGAATTCTGATTTCTCCAGGGGTATTTGCAGAGCTGCCACGCAGCATATCTGATGCCGCCCAATTCTACCGAGCCGAAGAAAGGAACACTACGGATAAGCTCTTCTGGATGCAGTATCTGGCACCAAATTATCCCGTGCCTTTTGCCGATCAACTGAAGCAGCTGATCGAACTGCATAAGGCGGCCGAGCTAGCCATGAAGGATTTAATTATCCGGCTATGGCCCGTCGAGCCGATTCCAAGCAGTTACTTCGGGCTCGTGAAGCGGCTTGTGAGTGCCTGCCCTCGACTCGAAGTCATCAAGCGGTCGGTCTGTATGGAGGGTGCGCAAATGGCCTTCGCCCGCGCAAAGGTGCATTGGGGGAAGATGGATGCGGAAAAGCTAATGACTGAGGGACCACCGGAGGGGAAGGAGCACCGCAAGCCCGAACTGTATTATGAAGGTGTCTTGAAAGGAGCCCGCCTTGCAGCGGAGCAATGCACCAAGGACATTATATTTCCATGAGTACAGCCATGTTGTCCTTTGTAATGTTGAACAAGGTCATTTCTATTATTTATTGCTTGTCATCTGAAAGTTTTTCCTCCTATGCGGCCGTTTTATATATTCATCCTGAGAGTTGGCCAGTCGTCGGCTTCTGCCCCCACGTAGTAAGTAGGGGGTGTTTGGGATAAACTTGAGCACTCTTTATCCCAGTTTTGGGTCCTTGAAGGAGGTGTTCAGCACAGCGAACCAGGCAATCGGACTATAGGGATTTATCACCCTCACTTAGCCATAGGAGTTTAAAAGGAAGGTAGGCGTGGCCCCTGATGTTTGGAAGACCGCACGAGGGGCTCTATAAGCACCTGATCGGAAGAAAAGCCGATCCATCGCACGCTGCATTGGTTATGGCATTATGCGGAAGAAATCCTTAAAGATTTTACAACCTCTCGAACAGCTGACCAGCTCTCGCTGTATCATGACAATCAGTTTTTGGCTTTCTCTACTGAGGTGCTCGTCCGGGAGAACCGGGACACAATCGTAGTAGTTCTCCCTGTGCTACCTTAGCCGATATATCGGAACATAAGGTACCAAAACATAAGAGCCGGGCAAACCCAACTATTGACCCAAGACATGATTCAGAGCTGATGCATATAATGCTATAAGTTCGGGGTGCCGAACTGCCGTGAAGGTGTTCGGACTTTATTGCCATATTATGGGTATAATGAAGCCCCTGGCATATTAAGGCATATCACGATGTGCAGCTGCCTTTTGACAAAAGAGTTTCAATAAGAAATAATAGCAAACGAGCATCATATAAATCCACATGTTGTGTTTGAATAATACGTTGATACGTATGAGTACAGGTGATGTGATAAAAAGAAATATGACTGCGAAACCTGCTGAGACCAGGCGGGAGGAAGTTTGTAGGCGGATCTGGAGTGTAGTCGGATGATCATCGGGGGGAATATCTGGAGATTCCCTTACGCGTTCGAAATGTTTCCATGCCATCCGTCCTGGCCTACGCAAAGGTGAACCTACAAAGAAAATGCAAGAAATGGTTTTGTGCCATAGAGCGGTTGAGCCATAGTATGTGGTCTGTCTTAACTTTTGTCGGAGTGTTTTAATTGAGCTCCGGACGAGCCGGGTTATCCTGCCGCGCAGTAGTCTGGACTCCTTTGGCGGTGTCCGGGAGCTTGGCCGTCGACTCGAGGTTCGATTGAAAGGTGCCTTTCGTTGCTTCTGTTGTTAAAGCGGCTATAGACTCTTCGGCAGTGAGAGAAAGTTCAGCCCTGCCATTAACCGTGATGACGCCACGCGGACCGGGCATCTTGAGTTTACGGTATGCATAATGTGGCACCACGTTGAATCGAGCGAACGTGGTTCGTCCGAGCAGTGCCAGATAGTCGCTGCGAAAGGGGACGATGTCGAAGACTAACTCTTCGATACGGTAATTGTTTGGTGATCCGAAGACTACCTCTAGAGTGATGAAGCCTGTACAATTGGCCTCCACACCTGGTATGACACCTTTAAAGGTGGTTTTAGTGGGCTTGATCATCGAATTATCGATACCCATCTTGCGCACTGTGTCCTGATACAGCAGGTTTAGACTGCTGCCTCCATCCATAAGGACTCATGTGAGGTGGAATCCATCAATTATTGGGTCAAGGACGAGTGCGGTTGGATTTCCTTGATTGGTATTGGCCGGACGATCCTTACGATCGAAGGTGATCGGCCATATGTTGTATTGTGGGGCGAATGGCTCCGTTAAGTCGACATCCCTAAGAGTGCACATTCATTCCAGCTTGGGAATGTGGGTGGCATTTATCATGTTCACCTTTTTGATTTGCGGGGGAAATTTCTTTTGCCCTCCTATATTCGGTGATCGGGGCTCCTCGTCGTCATAGTCGCTTTGGGACCCCTTCCCCTTGTTTTCGGCACCTGACCTGCCGGCTTGTCTAAAGACCCAGCATTCTCCATTGGTATGATTGGCTGGTGTTCCTGGGGTGCCATGAATTTGGCATGGTCGGTCGAGTATGCGGTCCAAACTGGACGTGCCCGAATTGTTTTTGTTGAATGGCTTTTTCCTCTGATCGGACTTGGAGCCACTGAATCCGGCATTGACTGTTGTGTCTTTGGCGCTACCACCGTTTTTGCGACGCTTGTGTTTGTTGCACCATGGTTTGTCGTTGCTATCTCTGGCTTTTGATGTGCCAGGATTGCTTCCTGTGTTGTTGCTATGAGCTAACCAGCTATCCTCGCCCGCACAAAAGCGGGTCATGAGTGTCATGAGGGCTGCCATGGACTTTGGCTTTTCTTGGTCGAGATGTCGGGCAAGCCACTCGTCATGGATGTTATGCTTAAAGGCCGCTAGGGCTTCGGCATCCGGACCGTCGACAATTTGGTTCTTTTTGGTTAGGAACCGAGTCCAGAATTTCCTAGCTGACTCTCCGGGCTGTTGGGTTATGTGACTTAGATCATCAGCATCCGGTGGTCGCACATAAGTGCCCTGGAAGTTGTCCAGGAATGCGTCTGCCAGGTTCTCCCAACTCCTGATGGAGTTTGCCGGCAAGCTATTCAGCCAATGCCGAGACGGTCCCTTGAGTTTTAGTGGGAGGTACTTGATGACGTGTAGATCATCCCCGCGGGCCATGTGAATGTGGAGGAAGAAATCTTCTATCCATACCGCGGGGTCTGTAGTACCATCATATGATTCAATGTTCACGGGTTTAAATCCTTCTGGGAATTCATGATCCATTACTTCATCAGTGAAGCATTGGGGGTGTGCGGCGCCTCTGTGCCGGGCTACATTGTATTCGGTCCGGCCGTATTTGTTGGTATATCCGGTGTGACGGTCATCGTCATGCGTTGGGGCGCGCCCCCGTGATCCGTAGATTGATCTTGACTGTCTTGCTTTGTTTTTCAATTTGTCTCGCAGGTCATGCATGGAGCCCCGATGAGGGAGTCCTGGACTAGCGGGTGTTCGGATAGCCGGACTATCATCATCGGCCGGACTCCAAGACTATGAAGATACAAGATTGAAGACTTCATCCCGTGTCCGGATGGGACTTTCCTTGGCATGCAAGGCAAGCTTGGCGATACGGATATGTAGATCTCCTACCATTGTAACCGACTCTGTGTAACCCTAGCCCTCTCCTTGTCTATATAAACCGGAGGGTTTTAGTCTGTAGGACACAACCATTACAACAATCATACCATAGGCTAGCTTCTAGGGTTTTAGCCTCTTTGATCTCGTGGTAGATCCACTCTTGTACTACCCATATCATCAATATCAATCAAGCAGGAGTAGGGTTTTACCTCCATCGAGAGGGCCCGAACCTGGGTAAAAACATTGTGTCCCTTGTCTCTTGTTACCATCCGCCTAGACGCACAGTTCGGGACCCCCTACCCGAGATCCGCCGGTTTTGACACCGACATTGGTGCTTTCATTGAGAGTTCCTCTGTGTCATCACCGATAGGCTTGATGGCTTCTTCAACCAACAACAACGCAGTCCAGGGTGAGAATTTTCTCCCCGGACAGATCTTCGTGTTCGCGGGCTTTGCACTGCGGGCCAATTCACTTGGCCATCTGGAGCAGATCGAAAGCTACGCCCCTGGCCATCAGGTCAGATTTGGAAGCCTAAACTTCACGACTGACATCCGCGGAGATTTGATCTTCGATGGATTCGAGCCACAGCCAAGCGTGCCTCACTATCACGATGGGCATGATTTAGCTCTGCTGCCGGACAGAACCTTGGAGGCCGCACACGAATCCGCTCCGACCTATAGTTCGGAGCCGACCGCGCAGATCGAGGACAGGTGGCTGGACACCGCCTCGGGAGCTGCAACCTCTACGGCGATGGAGCTGAATACTGACCTTGTCCCTTATAGAGCTCGTGACTCCGAGGTGCCGGACTCCTTGCCGGACTCCGAACCTCCTGTGCCCCTACCAATCGAATCCGATTGGGCGCCGATCATGGAGTTCACCGCTGCGGACATCTTTCAGCACTCGCCCTTTGGCGACATCCTGAACTCACTAAAGCATCTCTCGTTATCAGGAGAACCCTGGCCGGACTGCGGTCAGGATGGTTGGGATGCAGACGACGAAGAAATTCAAAGCCCACCCACCACCCACTTTGTAGCCACTGTCGACGATCTAACCGACATGCTAGACTACGACTCCGAAGACATCGACGGTATGGACGACGATGCCGGAGACAATCAAGAACCAGCGCCTACAGGGCACTGGAAGACCACCTCGTCATACGACATATACATGGTGGACACCCCAAAGGACGAGGACGGCTAAGAAGCAGCGGAGGCAGATTCCTCTAAGAAACAGCCCAAGCGCCGACGTCAGCGGTGCCGCTCTAAATCCCGCCACAGCAAGAATGGAGATTCCAGCACCGGAGACAACAACACCCCAGAGAGTGCCGAAGACAACCCCCTCCAGCAAGATTCAGCACAGGAGGACGGAGAAGGCAGCCCTCAAGAGAGAGCGGCAGACGAGGAGATAGAGGATGACAATTACATGCCTCCCTCCGGAGACGAGGCAAGCCTCAACAACGACGAATTCATCGTGCCCGAGGATCCCGTCGAACAAGAGCGTTTTAAATGCAGGCTAATGGCCACGGCGAACAGCCTAAAAAAGAAGCAGCAACAACTTCGAGCTGATCAAGACCTGCTGGCCGATAGATGGACCGAGGTCCTCACGGCCGAAGAGTATGAACTCGAACGCCCCTCCAAAAGCTACCCAAAATGCAAGTTGATCCCCCGACTAGAGGAGGAAGCATACAAACCTTCATCACCAGCGCACAATACGGCAGACCGACCACCTCGTGGCCGCGACAGAGAGGCATCTAGGCCCTCCGCCAGAACCGTACCCCGGCACTGCTCGAAAAGTGCGAAGCCACGGGGGAATGCGCCGGACTTGCAGGATATATTGGAGGACAAGGCAAGACAATCCAGATCTATCTACGGATCACGTGGGCGCCCCACGACCCACGACGACTACCGTCGCGCCGGATACAGCAACTCCGGCCGGGCCGAACACAGCAGACAACACTGTCTTGAGCTACGTCGTGATATTGCTCAGTATAGAGGCGTCACACACCCACTATGCTTCACAGACGAAGTAATGGATCATCAAATCCCTGAAGGGTTTAAACCCGTGAACATTGAATCCTGCAATGGCACAACAGACCACGCGGTTTGGATCGAAGATTATCTCCTTCATATCCATATGGCCCGCGGTGACGATCTCCACGCCATCAAGTATCTCCCACTCAAGCTTAAAGGACCAGCTCGGCATTGGCTTAACAGCTTGCCCGCAGAGTCAATTGGGTGTTGGGAGGACCTGGAAGCCGCATTCCTCGATAACTTCCAGGGCACATATGTGCGACCACCAGACGCCGATGACCTAAGCCACATAATTCAGCAGCCAGACGAATCGGCCAGACAGTTCTGGACACGGTTCTTAACAAAGAAAAATCAAATCATCGACTGTCTGGATGCAGAGGCCCTCGCAGCCTTCAAACATAACATCCGTGACGAGTGGCTGGCCCGGCACCTAGGACAGGAAAAGCCGAAATCCATGGCAGCCCTCACATCACTCATGACCCGCTTCTGTGCGGGAGAGGACAGCTGGCTAGCTCGCAGTAACAACCTTAGCAAAAATTCTGGCAGTCCGAACAACAAGGACCACAATGGTAGGTCGCGTCGCAACAAACACAAACGTCGCGTTAACGGTGACAACACTGAGGATACGGCAGTCAACGCCGGATTCAGAGGCTCTAAACCCGGTCAGCGGAAAAAGCCATTCAAAAGAACTACTCCGGGTCCGTCCAATTTGGACCGAATACTCGACCGCTCTTGCCAGATACATGGCACCCCCGAAAAGCCAGCTAATCACACCAATAGAGATTGTTGGGTATTCAAGCAGGCGGGCAAGTTAATTGCCGAAAACAATGACAAGGGGCTGCATAGCGATGACGAGGAAGAGACCCGGTCGCCGAACAATAGAGGACAGAAAGGGTTTTCCCCCCACAAGTGCGGACGGTAAACATGATATACGCAACCCACATACCCAAGAGGGAGCGGAAGCGTGCACTTAGGGACGTATATGCGATGGAGCCAGTCGCCCCGAAGTTCAACCCATGGTCCTCTTGCCCGATCACTTTCGATCGAAGGGACCACCCTACCAGTATCCGCCATGGCGGATTCGCCGCATTGGTTTTAGACCCAATCGTCGATGGATTTCACCTCACTAGAGTCCTGATGGACGGCGGCAGCAGCCTGAACCTGCTTTATCAGGATACAGTGCGCAAGATGGGCATAGACCCCTCAAGGATTAAACCTACAAAGACGACCTTCAAAGGCGTCATACCAGGTGTTGAGGCCAATTGTACAGGCTCAGTCACACTGGAAGTGGTCTTCGGATCCCCGGATAATTTCCGAAGCGAGGAGTTAATCTTCGACATAGTCCCGTTCCGCAGTGGCTATCACGCTCTGCTCGGACGAACCGCGTTTGCAAAGTTCAACGCGGTGCCGCATTATGCATACCTCAAGCTCAAGATGCCAGGCCCTCGTGGAGTCATCACGGTCAACGGAAACACTGAACGCTCCCTCCGAACGGAGGAACACACAGCGGCTCTCGCGGCAGAAGTACACAGCAGCCTCTTAAGGCAGTTCTCGAGTCCGGCCGTTAAACGACCGGACTCAGCCAAACGCGCCCGGAGTAACATACATCAAGACCACCTGGCACATTCCGAGCATGCGTAGCAATGCGGCCCCAACCCCAGCCCTTGCATGATTGCAAGACGAGCTCTTCGTGTACATCACTACACTCTTAAGATACCATGGGCATAGGGGGAGGGGCACGACCACGACAGGCCCAGAGTGCGGCTCATCCACACCAGGGCTCCCACGTGTGTCACCTTTTTTTTTCTTTTTCCTTTTTCTTCTCTTTTTTCACAGGACCCCGTTTACCAGAGGCCCTGTAAGGCAGTAGATCTGCCGAACTCACGATGCAACAGCCAGGGAGGGATAAGGGCTACGTCGAACACTCAGGTGGTCTCCATTATGAGCATTAAATCTGTTTAATACACCATTCCGCAGCCTACCCCTGGAGGGGGACATGTCTAATAGTCCAAACCCTTGCTTACCACACTATTTGTATCGTTCTGCACTCATAGCAGAATTCCTTGAATAAACAATGCACCACCTTTTTTTTATAATTGCATTCCTATTTTTATATGTTCATTTATGACATCTTGCATCTGTACACTTTGGTATGGCCGAACACACCAGGGGCTTATGTTCCCCGCATTATGGTGTGATAAGTCCGAACACTTTCACAAGTGCGGCACCCCGAACTTATAGCACTATATGCATCGGCTCTGAATCATGTCTTAGGTCAATAGTTGGGTTTGCCTGGCTCCCATGTTTTGGTACCTTACGTTCCGTTCTATCGGCTAAGGTAGCACTGGGAGAACCACTGCGATTGCGCCCCGGTTGAGTTGGGCAAGCGCCTCAGTGGAGAAAGCTAAAACTGACCGTCATGATAAGGCGAGAGCTGGTCGTTGTCCGAGAGGTCTTTTTGAGTCCCTAAAGACTTATGCCGCTTAGAGCGAGGAACCGGCTGTGTCCGGCCAAGGCGTGGATAGCGCCCCGAATTCGGTCTTCCGAACACTAGGGGCTTCGCCGAAATTTAAAATTATAGAATTCTATGGCTAAGTGAGAGTGTTCAAGCATTATAAGTCCGGTTGCCTTGTTCTTGTGTTGAGCGCCTCCCTAGATGGACCCAAAAATGGGAACAAGAGCGCTCAAGTTTATCCCGAACACCCCAGCACTCGTGGCATGGGGGCTGAAGCCAACGACTTGCCATCTCTCAGATTTGATAAACGGCCGCACAGAAGGTAATATTTTAAATTAATAAGCGTTGCTTAGCGCATATGAACAAAGTTTTCAGCGCACAGGATAACACATTGCGAGTCTACTCAAAAATTACATCTTTGGGGCACTCATCCGCAATCTTGCGGGCACCCTTCAGGACACTCTTATAGTACATTTCGGGCGTACGATACTCCTTGCCCGCCGGCGGCGCGTCCGTGATAAGCTTCTCAGCATCCAGCCTGCCCCAGTGCACCTTTGCGCGGGCAAGGGCCCGACGGGCACCTTCAATGCAGGTGGAGCGCTTGATGACTTCCACCCAGGGGCACGCATCCACCAGCCGCCGCACGAGACCAAAGTAGCTCCCAGGCATGGCCTCTTCAGGCCACAGCCGGACTATGAGGCCCTTCATGGCCTGCTCGGCTACCTTGTGGAGCTCGACCAGCTGCTTCAGCTGGTCGCTAAGGGGCACCGGATGTCCGGCCTCAGCATACTGAGACCAGAAGACCTTCTCCATTGAGCTCCCCTCCTCGGCCCGGTAGAATGCGGCGGCATCGGACACGCTGCGAGGCAGATCTGCAAACGCCCCTGGAGAGCTCCGAATTCGGGTAAGTAACAGGTAATTTACATTCACATGCTTGCTTTGCATGAAAAATGCCTTACCCGCCGCTATCTTCTTCACCGCCTCAATCTCCTGGAGGGCCTTATGGGCCTCGGCCTTAGCGGCTTTGGCACTTTCAAGAGCCGAGGCAAGCTCGGACTCTCGAGTCTTCGAGTCGCGCTCCAAACTCTCATGCTTTTCCATGAGAGCCTGGAGCTCTTGCCGCACCTCCGCCACCCGCGCCTCCTGCTTCTCTCGCTCCGCTCGTTCCGCGGCCGCATTGCGTTCGGCCGCGGACACGGCCTCCTTCAGGGTCGCCACCTCGTTCGTGGCCCCTGCAGTACCCACGTTATCCTTGTTATTTCTATTGCAACCAAAATCCTTTTCTGTAAGGTACAAATTTAATGTGGTGTTACTCACCTTCTTTTTCCTCGAGCTGCTTCTTGGCAAGGCCGAGCTCGTGCTCGGACCGCTCGAGGTCCTGCTTCAAAGCACCGACCTCCGCAGTCAGTGCGGCAGAGGTCAGCAGCGCAGCCTGCAAACCCATATTGACATAATTTTTAGCACTCCTGCGTATATCTTTTATAGATCCTCAGTCCGGTTTTTCTTTCCGAACACCGAACCGAGCATCAGGGGCTACTGTCTATGCAGTATTACATTACATATTTTAAAACTTCTTACCTCAAAGCCTGTTAGAAGGCTGCTGCAGGCTTCGGTCAGCCCGCTCTTGGCGAGCTGAACCTTTTGAATCACCGCACTCATGATAGTGCGGTGTTCTTCCTCGATGGAAGCACCGTTGAGCGCCTCCAACAAGTTATCCGGCGCCTCCGGTTGGACGGAGGCGGCCGGCGCCACGGTCTTGCCCTTCTTACGAAGGGGCCGCCTGCCGGACTCCGGAACCACTGCGGGTTCTGGCATGGAGTCCGGCGCAAAGTCCGGGAGGCTGCCTTGCGGCACCTCCGGAGCCTCCTCCTGATGGGTCCCCTCCTGGGATCCCACCTCGGCGTCGTCAGCATCACGAGGGGTGGAGGCGGTCGGAATGGAATCCACGTCCGACGGAGCCAAGGACCCGCTCGATGAAGTGGGAAGATCATCCTCGGCCAGACTGCAGGTAGTGTGCGGCATTAGAAGGACAACATGTGGCACGAAGGAGACAAATCATTTAGGAATACGGATACTTACGATCTTGCCGGAGGCTTGGCCCTTGAGGGCCACCCTTCGTCGCCGACGTTGGCGTTGGCAGAGCTGTCCGGAGGAAGGGTCCTCCCCCTCTTGGACCCTTCGGCCTCCCCTGTTGGGGAAGCCTTCCTCTTCCTCTCTCCCCCTCCTGGGGAGAGTCCTCTTTCTCCTCCTCGTCTTCGGGGGAGGAGTCCGCCTCGGAGCCATCGGACAATGAGTCCGATACCACCTGGCGCCGGGAACTCCTTCGAGTTCCCGTGGCCTTCTTCTTGGCCTTCTTCTCCGGCACCACATAAAGTGCCGGGACTAGCAGCCCCGTTAAACGGGCGTCCGTTGGGTCTTCGGGAAGGGGAGCCGGACAGTCTACCTGTCCGGACGTCCTCTGCCAGTCCTATTAAAGGCATTGGGAGTTTTAAATCCCACATAGAGTCAAACTATGAAAGAAAATAAGTGTCCCATAGAGGATAACAAAGCTTACCTCGCCGGCCGGGCGCTTAGTGCTGAATCCGCGGTCTTCCGTCGCGGATGCGGGGGCTTCTCCACCCTTGAACAGCACCCTCCAGGCAGCTTTGTACGTCGTGTCGAAGAGCCCGCTCAGGGTCCGGTGCTGTGCCGGATCGAACTCCCACAAATTGAAGGCCCGCTGTTGGCAGGGGAGAATCCGGCGGACGAGCATGACCTGGATCACATTGACAAGCCTAAGCTTCTTGTTCACCAAGGTCTGGAGACAGGACTGGAGTCCTGTCAGCTCCTCCGAACTGCCCCATAGCAAGCCCTTCTCTTTCCAGGAGGTGAGCTGCATGGGGATAC
Source organism: Triticum aestivum (assembly GCF_018294505.1). Lineage (NCBI taxonomy): Eukaryota > Viridiplantae > Streptophyta > Magnoliopsida > Poales > Poaceae > Triticum > Triticum aestivum. The sequence continues at coordinate 53,755,537 of NC_057807.1, read as the reverse complement.
CAGATCTGAACTCGGGGGCCGCTGCCCATTTAGGGTCACGCGGCTCGGTGATGTAGAACCACCCCGATTGCCACCCCTTGACGGACTCCACGAAGGCCCCCTCGAGCCAGGTGACGTTGGGCATTTTGCCCACCATGGCGCCTCCGCACTCCGCTTGGACGCCCTTCACTACCTTCGGCTTGACATTGAAGGTCTTTAGCCACAAGCCGAAGTGGGGCCGGATGCAGAGGAAGGCCTCGCACACGACGATAAACGCCGAGATGTTGAGGATGAAGTTTGGCGCCAGATCGTGGAAGTCCAGGCCGTAGTAGTACATGAGCCCCCGGACGAAGGGATGAAGTGGGAAGCCCAGTCCGCGGAGGAAGTGGGGAAGGAATACGACCCTCTCATGGGGCCTGGGGGTGGGGATGAGCTGCCCCTCGTCGGGCAGCCGGTGCGCGATGTCGCTGGAAAGGTATCCGGCGCCGCGCAGCTTTTCGATGTGCCCCTCCGTAACGGAGGAGGCCATCCACTTGCCTCCCGCTCCGGACATGGCTGGAGAAGGTCGAGACGAGATGTGCGGACTTGGGCGCTGGAGCTCGAGTGCGCGGAGATGGATAAGCAAAGGAGGAAGAAGGCGTAGGTAAAAAGGTGGATCCTTATCCCCTTATATATGGGCGGACGAAGACTATGCGTCCCCACCGGCCTGGTAAAACTCGCTTATCTCCCAAGCGCCACCATCAATGGCGCGGTTGGGTTACCCACGTCCGTATTGATGGGAATCCCGGAATAAGGGGAACACGATCTCTGCTTCGACAAGACGTGCCAAGGAAACCGCTTCGCTAAACGCGCTGAGGTGGTATAATAAAAAACGATTCAAGTAAAGGCTTGGTAGTGGCGTGACGTCATGCCACAAAATACGTCAGCAGATTGAACTTGTGTACATATTATTCTCTCTACGGTGGAATGTGGAATTTATTTTGCAGAGCCGGACACTATCCTGGTGTTCACAATCTTCTATGAATTATTCGGAGGAGGAACCCGCCTTGCAATGCCGAACAATATGCGCGCCGGACTCATCGTCATTGAAGCCTGGTTCAGGGGCTACTGAGGGAGTCCTGGACTAGGGGGTATCCGGATAGCCGGACTATCATCATCGGCCGGACTCCAAGACTATGAAGATACAAGATTGAAGACTTCGTCCCGTGTCCGTATGGGACTTTCCTTGGCGTGGCAGGCAAGCTTGGCGATACAGATATGTAGATCTCCTACCATTGTAACCAACTCTGTGTAACCCTAGCCCTCTCCGTTGTCTATATAAACCGGAGGGTTTTAGTCCGTAGGACACAACCATTACAACAATCATACCATAGGCTAGCTCTAGGGTTTAGCCTCTTTGATCTCGTGGTAGATCCACTCTTGTACTACCCATATCATCAATATCAATTAAGCAGGAGTAGGGTTTTACCTCCATCGAGAGGGCCCGAACCTGGGTAAAAACATCGTGTCCCTTGTCTCCTGTTACCATCCGCCTAGACGCACAGTTCGGGACCCCCTACCCGAGATCCGCCGGTTTTGACACCGACACCCGGGCCTTCGTGTTTTTGCTTGTTTGGTGTTGGGGTGCAGGCTGGACTTCAGGCTGAAATGTCGCTTTGTCTCGGCCACGGGGTGGCCGGTCAGCCGCATCATGCGCTGGTAGTGTGGGCTTTAACGCCTTCTCCTCGAGTTGAGGTAGCAACCTGCTCTTTGGGTAACTTTTGGTAGGGCATTCGAGTCCGTATTCCTCGGCAGCTAGGACCTTGGTCCATCTATCAGTTAGCAGATCTTGATCAGCTTGAAGCTGCTGCTGCTTCTTCTTCAGGCTTTTTGCAGTGGCTATAAGCTGGCGCTTGAAGCGCTCCTGCTCGACGGGATCCTCAGGCACGATGAATTCTTCGTCGCCAAGGCTCACTTCGTCTTCGGAGAGGGGCATGTAATTGTCATCCTCTGATTCTCCATCTGTTGCCTGTTCCTTAGGGCTAACTTGCCCATCCTCTTGCCCATTCTGCTTGAAGCCTGGCTGGGCAGGATTGTTTTCGTCTTCGGCACCACCCGGATTGCTAACTTCTCTGGTGCCGGTATTGCTATTTTTGCTATGGCGGGGCTTAGAGCGGCGCCTATGACGCCGGTGCCTAGATTGCTTCTCCAAGGGATTATCATCCGTTGCCTCATCGCCATTGCTTTCTTTGGGGGTGTCCACCATATATATATCATATGATGAGGTGGCCGTCCAGCGCCCTTTGGGCGGTGGTTCCTGTTCTTCTCCTGCATCGTCGTCCATACCGTCGATGTCTTTGGAATCGAAGTTAAGCACGTCAGTTAAGTCATCGACAGTGGCTATTACATGGGTGGTGGGTGGGGAACGAATTTCTTCATCGTCTGCTTCCCACTCTAGTCGGACATAGTTCGGCCAAGAGCCTCCTGACAAGGAGAGATACCTCAATGAATTTTGCACGTCACCCAAGGCTGAGTGCTGAAAGATGTCCGCGAAGGTGAACTCCATGATCGGTGCCCAATCATATTCGATAGGCACGGATGCATGCTGTTCGGAGTCTGTAGCCGGAGACGAGTCCGAGGGTCCAATGACACCGGCCTCATAGGAGGTGGGGTCAGTGTTTGGCTCCAACACTGATGAGTGTGCGGCCTCCGTGGCGGGGTCCATCCACCCGTCCTCGGATGGCGCGATCTGCTCCGGATTGATTCCCGAGGCCGCCGCAGGCGCGATCTCCCGAACACTGTCCGATGGCAGATCTAAGTCATGCTCGTCGTGACTGTTCGGCGCGCCTGACATGGGCTCGAATCCGTCGAAGATCAAGTCTCCGCGGATGTCGGCAGTATAGTTCAAACTTCCAAACCTAACCTGATGGCCAGGGGCGTAGCTATCGATCTGCTCCAGATGGCCAAGCAAGTTGGCCCGCAGTACGAAGGCGCCGAATACGAAGATCTGTCCGGGGAGGAAAACCTTCCCCTGGACCGCGTCGTTGAAGGTGATTGAAGAAGCCATCGAGCCTTATCGTGACTACATAGTGGAACTCTCAATGAAAGCACCAATGCCGGTGTCAAAACCGGCGGTTCTCGGGTAGGGGGTCCCAAACTATGCGTCTAAGGCTAATGGTAACAGGAGGCGGGGGGCACGATGTTTACCCAGGTTCGGGCCCTCTCGATGGAGGTAATACCATACTTCCTGCTTGATTGATCTTGATGATATGAGTATTACAAGATTTGATCTACCATGAGATCATAGAGGCTAAACCCTAGAAGCTAGCCTATGGTTATGATAGTTGTTCTCCTACGGACTAAACCCTCCGGTTTATATAGACATCGGAGGGGGCTAGGGTTACACAGAGTCGGTTACAGAGAAGGAGATCTACATATCCGAATTGCCAAGCTTGCCTTCCATGCAAAGGAGAGTCCCATCTGGACACGGGATGAAGTCTTCAATCTTGTATCTTCATAGTCCAACAGTCCGTCCAAAGTATATAGTCTGGCTGTCCGAGGACCCCTTAATCCCGGACTCCCTCAGCGCCCCCCTCTACTGGGCGCGCTCCCCATCTCGTGGGCCCCTCGGGCGTCCACCGACCTACTTCTTCCTCCTATATATACCCACGTACCCCGAGAACATCAAATGTGACCACGAAAAACTATTTCCACCACCGTAACCTTCTGTATCTGCAAGATCCCATCTTGGAGCCTTCGTCGGCGCTCCGCCAAAGGGGAAATCGACCAAGGAGGGCTTCTACATCAACACCATAGCCCCTCCGATGAGTTGTGAGTAGTTTACCATAGACCTTCGGGTCCATAGTTATTAGCTAGATGGCTTCTTCTCTCTCTTTGAATCTCAATACCATGTTCTCCTTGATCTTCTTGGAGATCTATTCGATGTAACTCTTTTTGTGGTGTGTTTGTCGAGATCCGATGAATTGTGGGTTTATGATCAAGTTTATATATGAGAAATATTTGAATCTCCTTTGAATTTTTTTATGTGTGATTAAGTTATCTTTGCAAGTCTCTTCGAATTATCAGTTTGGTTTGGCCTACTAGATTGATCTTTCTTGCAATGGGAGAAGTGCTTAGCTTTGGGTTCAATCTTGCGGTGTCCTTTCCTAGTGACAGCAGGGGAAGCAAGGCACATATTGCATTGTTGCCATCAAGGATAAAAAGATGGGGTTTATATCATATTGCATGAGTTTATCCCTCATTCCCTCTACATCATGTCATCTTTCTTAATGTGTTACTCTGTTCTTTATGAACTTAATACTCTAGATGCATGCTCGATAGCGGTCGATGTGTGGAGTAATAGTAGTAGATGCAGGCAGGAGTCGGTCTACTTGTCACGGACGTGATGCCTATATACATGATCATGCCTAGATAATCTCACAATTATTCGCCTTTCTATCAATTGCTCGACAGTAATTTGTTCACCCACCGTAATACTTACGCTATCTTGAGAGAAGCCACTAGTGAAACCTATGGCCCCCGGGTCTATCTCTTATCATATAAGATTTCAATCTACTTTATTTGCATCTTTACTTTTCTAGTCTATATTATAAAATACCAAAAATATATTTATCTTATCATATTATCTCTATCAGATCTCACTTCCGCAAGTGGCCGTGAAGGGATTGACAACCCCTTTATTGTGTTGGTTGCGAGTTCTTTGTTTGTTTGTGTAGGTGCGTGGGACTTTTGAGGATCCTCCTACTGGATTGATACCTTGGTTCTCAAAAACTGAGGGAAATACTTACACTACTATTGCTGCATCACCCTTTCCTCTTCAAGGAAAACAAACGCAAGCTCAAGGCGTAGCAGGACCCACCTGGTCAAAGCGTACGTAGTGTTGTCATTCTGGTCGCGAACGTGTACGTACATACTGGTCGATGTAGAGGCACACACGTGTCATAGTAGAGGCGCGCACGTAGCATGTACACGTACGTACAACGTCCAGTGTGCAATAAAGAAAATACGGCCACGTACGCACATACGGGCGGGGTCTTGAACGCCTACTCACGCATACGTACGGCCAGGGCTCGTGTACATGGCTGGGTCGGAATAGAGAAACTGCGTCATCGTCGTGTTCATGGGGAGGCAACGGAATGCGTCGTGTTCATCGGGAGGCAATGGAATGCGTCGTGTTCATCGGGAGGCAACGGAATGCGTGTGAGCCAACCGGCTTGGACGGAATAGGAGATGGAAACGAGGCCCGGCATACCGCAGAACGGAGGAAACGGCCTTGTGTTCGACCGGCCACGTTCGAAACGGGATCCTACTCATTAGGAGGGGTCTGGCATACCGCAAAACGGAGGAAACGGACTTGTGTTGGACCTCCTATGGTCGAAACAGAGTCTTGTTGATCGGGAGGGGTGTGGCGTACCGCAAAACGGAGGAAACGGACTTGTGTTGGAGTGCTACGGTCAAAACGGGGGTCCTATTCATTGGGAGGGGTGTGGCATACCGCAAAACGGGACTCCATGGGATACTGTTCATCTCCACCGTCGACCTCCTCCAGCCTCCACGGGTTACTATTCATCCACCGTCGACCTCCTCCAGCCTCCACCTGCGACAGTTCATCCAGCCTCCACTGCGCGCTACTCCACCGGCTACTGTTCAACCACCCCTCTCCCACGGGCTCCTATTCAACCACCCCTCCACGAGCTACTGTTCATCCACCCCTCCACTTTCTACTCTTCATCCAGCCCTCCACGGGGCCGTCCTGTTCATCCAGCCCCAACCGGCTCGATCGATCGGGTTCTGTTCATCCAGAGGCAACACCACGGGGTCCTGTTCATCCACCCCCACCGCTCACTATTCATCCCCCCCCCCCCCCCCCGCAACACTCACTGTTCATCCAGAGGCAGCATCGATCGGCTTTAGTTAGCAGCAGTAGCGAAGGAATCACTTGATCAGGTTCAGTTAACAGCCATCGATCGATCGCTCGGGTTCAGTAATGCGTAGCCTGCAGTGCAATCGCTCAGGTTCAGTTAGAGCCCAACGCCTCGCTCGGGTTCAGTTACAACCCAACGCCTCGCACACACACGCGTACGTGTACGAGAGAAACATGCAAACCTCAGTGCATCGCTTGGCCCCGACCACCCACCATAACCGGGAACACCCCGAAATTTTCCTCGCCCTCACTTCTACCATGGTTTTTTCAGTCATGGACGGCCCAAAGAATGTCATGCAGCTGCGTCTCCGGCCCACCCAGGATGAAAAGCCCATTTACTGTCATGATTTTTTGTCATAGAAGTAGGAGCCCACCACATCTATGATGATACCGGGTTTTGTCAAAATTATCATCATAGAAGTGTCATAAGTATGACAAAAAAAATCATTCGGCCCAAAATGTCACGGATGTGTCTTTTTTGTAGTGACCCCAAGACACACAAGTTGATCATTGATCTTTTAGCCGTGTGCGGTGCCCCCTCCACTATAATCCACCTCGGTCATGTCGTAGTGGTGCTTAGGCGAAGCCCTGCGTCGATAGCTTCATCAACACCGTCATCACGCCATCGTGCTGATGGAACTCTCCCTCAAAGCTCTACTGGATTGTGAGTTTGTGGGACGTCACCGAGCTGAACGTGTGCAGATCGCGGAGGTGCCGTACATTCGGTACTAGGATCGGTCGATCGTGAAGACATACGACTACATCAACCGCGTTGTCATAACGCTTTCACTTATAGTCTATGTGGGTACATGGACGACACTCTCCCCTCTCATTGCTATGCATCACCATGATCTTGCGTGTGCGTAGGAATTTTTTTGAACTTACTACGTTCCCCATCAGTGGCATCAGAGCCAGGTTTATGCGTAGATGTTATATGCATGAGTAGAACACAAGTGAGTTGTGCGCGATACAAGTCATACTTCTTACCAGCATGTCATACTTTGGTTCAGCAGTATTGTTGGATGAAGCGGTCGGGACCGACATTACGCATACGCTTACGTGAGACTGGTTCTACCGACGTGCTTTGCACACAGGTGGCTGGCGGGTGTCAGTTTCTCCAACTTTAGTTGAACGAGTGTGACTACGCCCGGTCCTTGTTGAAGGTTAAAACAACACTAACTTGACAAAATATCGTTGTGGTTTTGATGCGTAGGTAAGAAAGGTTCTTGCTCAGCCCGTAGCAGCCACGTAAAACTTGCAACAACAAAGTAGAGGACGTCTAACTTGTTTTTGCCGGGCATGTTGTGATGTGATATGGTCAAGACAAGATGGTAAATTTTATTGTATGAGATGATCATGTTTTGTAACAGAGTTATCGGCAACTGAGGAGCCATATGGTTGTCGCTTTATTGTATGCAATGCAATCGCCCTGTAATTGTTTTTTACTTTATCACTAAGTAGTAGCTATAGTCGTAGAAACAATAGTTGGCGAGACGACAACGATGCTACGATGGATATCAAGGTGTCGCGCCAGTAACGATGGTGATCATGATGGTGCTTTGGAGATGGAGATCAAAGGCACAAGATGATGATGGCCATATCATATCACTTATATTGATTGCATGTGATGTTTATCCTTTATGCATCTTATTCTGCTTTGATTGAGGGTAGCATTATAAGACGATCTCTCACTAAATTTCAAGGTAAAAGTGTTCTCCCTGAGTATGCAGTGTTGCCAAAGTTCGTCGTGCCGAGACACCACGTGATGATCAGGTGTGATAAGCTCAACGTTCACCTACGATGGGTGCAAGCCAGTTTTGCACACGCAGAAATACTCGGGTTAAACTTGACGAGCCTAGCATATGCAGATATGGCCTCGGAACACTGAGACCAAAAGGTCAAACGTGCATCATATAGTAGATATGATCAACATAGTGATGTTCACCATTGAAAACTACTCCATCTCACGTGATGATCGGTTTTGGTTTAGTTGATTTGGATCACGTGATCACTTAGATGATTAGAGGGATGTCTATCTAAGTGGGAGTTCTTAAGTAATATGATTAATTGAACTTAAATTTATCATGAACTTAGTACCTGATAGTATTTTGCTTGTCTATGTTGTTGTAGATAGATGGCCCATGTTGTTATTCCGTTGAATTTTAATGCGTTCCTTGAGAAAGCTAAGTTGAAAGATGATGGTAGCAATTACACGGACTGGGTCCATAACTTGAGGATTATCCTCATTACTGCACAGAAGAATTACATCCTAGAAGCACCGTTGGGTGCCAGGCCTGCTGCAGATGCAACTGACGACGTTAAGAACGTCTGGCAGAGCAAAGCTGATGAGTATTCGATATTTTAGTGTGCTATGCTTTACGGCTTATAACCGGGACTTCAACGACATTTTGAATGTCATGGAGCATATGAGATGTTCCGGGAATTGAAGTTAATATTTCAAGCAAATGCCCGGATTGAGAGATATGAAGTCTCCAATAAGTTCTATAGCTGCAAGATGGAGGAGAATAGTTCTGTCAGTGAACATATACTCAAAATGTCTGGGTATAATAATCACTTGATTCAACTGGGAGTTAATCTTCCTGATGATAGTGTCATTGACAGAATTCTTCAATCACTGCCACCAAGCTACAAGAGCTTCGTGATGAACTATAATATGCAAGGGATGGAAAAGACTATTCCCGAGCTCTTCGCGATGCTAAAGGCTGCGGAGGTGGAAATCAAGAAGGAGCATCAAGTGTTGATGGTCAACAAGACCACCAGTTTCAAGAAAAAGGGTAAAGGGAAGAAGAAGGGGAACTTCAAGAAGAACGACAAACAAGTTGCCGCTCAGGAGAAGAAACCCAAGTCTAGACCTAAGACTGAGATTGAGTGCTTCTACTGCAAAGGGACTGGCCACTGGAAGTGGAACTGCCCCAAGTATTTGGCGGATAAGAAGGATGGCAAGGTGAACAAAGGTATATGTGATATACATGTTGTTGATGTGTACCTTACTAGAGCTCACAGTAGCACCTAGGTATTTGATACTGGTTCTGTTGCTAATATTTGCAACTCGAAACAGGGACTACGGATTGAGCGAAGATTGGCTAAGGACGAGGTGACGATGCGCGTGGGAAATGGTTCCAAAGTCAATGTGATTGCTGTCGGCACGCTACCTCTACATCTACCTTCGGGATTAGTTTTAGACCTGAATAATTGTTATTTGGTGCCAGCGTTAAGCATGAACATTATATCTGGATCTTGTTTGATGCGAGACGGTTATTCATTTAAAACTAAGAATAATGGTTGTTCTATTTATATGAGTAATATCTTTTATGGTCATGCACCCTTAAAGAGTGGTCTATTTGTCTTGAATCCCAATAGCAGTGATACACATATTCATAATGTTGAAGCCAAAAGATGCAGAGTTGATAATGATAATGCAACTTATTTGTGGCGCTGCCTTTTGGGTCATATTGGTGTAAAGCGTATGAAGAAACTCCATACTGATGGACTTCTGGAATCACTTGATTATGAATCACTTGGTACTTGTGAACCATGCCTCATGGGCAAGATGACTAAAACGCCGTTCTCCGGAACAAAGGAGCGAGCAACAGATTTGTTGGAAATCATACATACTGATGTGTGTGGTCCAATGAATATTGAGGCTCGCGGCGGATATCGTTATTTGCTCACCTTCACAGATGATTTGAGCAGATATGGGTATATCTACTTAATGAAACATAAGTCTGAAACATTTGAAAAGTTCAAAAAAATTCAGAGTGAAGTGGAAAATCATCGTAACAAGAAAATAAAGTTTCTACGATCTGATCGTGGAGGAGAATATTTGAGTTACGAGTTTGGTCTACATTTGAAACAATGCGGAATAGTTTTGCAACTCACACCACTCGGAACACCACAGCGTAATGGTGTGTCTGAATGTTGTAATCGTACTTTACTAGATATGGTGCAATCTATGATGTCTCTTACTGATTTACCGCTATCGTTTTGGGGTTATGCTTTAGAGGCGGCTGCATTCACGTTAAATAGGGCACCATCGAAATTCGTTGAGATGACTCCTTATGAACTGTGGTTTGGCAAGAAACCAAAGTTGTCGTTTCAAAAAGCTTCAACCTGATAAGCTCGAACCCAAATCAGAGAAATGCGTCTTCATAGGATACCCAAAGGAGACTGTTGGGTACACCTTCTATCACAGATCCGAAGGCAAGACATTTTTTGCTAAGAATGGATCCTTTCTAGTGAAGGAGTTCCTCTCGAAAGAAGTGAGTGGGAGGAAAGTAGAACTTGATGAGGTAACTGTACCTACTCCCTTATTGGAAAGTAGTTCATCACAGAAACTGGTTTCTGTGACACCTACACCAATTAGTGAGGAAGCTAATGATATTGATCAAGAAACTTCAGATCAAGTTACTACCAAACCTCGTAGGTCAACCAGAATAAGATCCGCGCCAGAGTGGTACGGTAATCCTATTCTGGAGGTCGTGCTACTTGACCATGGCGAACCTACGAACTAGGAGGAAGCGATGATGAGCCCAGATTCCGCAAAATGGCTTGAGGCCATGAAATCTGAGATGGGATCCATGTATGAGAACAAAGTGTGGACTTTGGTTGACTTGCCCGATGATCGGCAAGCCATCGAGAATAAATGGATCTTCAAGAAGAAGACTGACGCTGACGGTAATGTTATTGTCTACAAAGCTCGACTTGTTGCGAAAGGTTTTTGACAAGTTCAAGGGGTTGACTACGACGAGACTTTCTCACCCGTAGCGATGCTTAAGTCTGTCCGAATAATGTTAGCAATTGTCGAATTTTATGATTATGAAATTTGGCAAATGGATGTCAAAATTGCATTTCTGAATGGATTTCTAGAAGAAGAGTTGTATATGATGCAACCAGAAGGTTTTATCGATCCAAAAGGTACTAACAAAGTGTGCAAGCTCCAGCGATCCATTTATGGACTGGTGCAAGCCTCTCGGAGTTGGAATAAACATTTTGATAGTGTGATCAAAGCATATGGTTTTATATAGACTTTTGGAGAAGCCTGTATTTACAAGAAAGTGAGTGGGAGCTCTGTAGCATTTCTAATATTATATGTGGATGACATATTGTTAATTGGAAATGATATAGAATTTCTGGATAACATAAAAGGGTACTTGAATAAGAGTTTTTCAATGAAAGACCTTGGTGAAGCTGCTTATATATTGGGCATCAAGATCTATAGAGATATATCAAGACACTTAGTTGGACTTTCACAAAGCACATACCTTGATAAAGTTTTGAAAAAGTTCAAAATGGATCAAGCAAAGAAAGGGTTCTTGCCTGTGTTACAAGGTGTGAAGTTGAGTCAGACTCAATGCCCGACCACTGCAGAAGATAGAGAGAAAATGAAAAATGTTCCCTATGCTTCAGCCATAGGCTCTATCATGTATGCAATGCTGTGTACCAGACCTGATGTGTGCCTTACTATTAGTTTAGCAGGGAGGTACCAAAGTAATCCAGGAGTGGATCACTGGACAGCGGTCAAGAACATCCTGAAATACCTAAAAAGGACTAAGGATATGTTTCTCGTTTATGGAGGTGACAAAGAGCTCGTCGTAGATGGTTATGTCAATGCAAGCTTTGACACTGATCCGGACGATTCTAAATCACAAACCGGATATGTGTTTATATTGAACGGTGGAGCTGTCAGTTGGTGCAGTTCTAAACAAAGCGTCGTGGCGGGATCTATGTGAAGCGGAGTACATAGATGCTTCGGAAGCAGCAAATGAAGGAGTCTGGATGAAGGAGTTCATATCCGATCTAGGTGTCATACCTAGTGCATTGGGTCCAATGAAAATCTTTTGTGACAATACTGGTGCAATTGCCTTGGCAAAGGAATCCAGATTTCACAAGAGAACCAAGCACATCAAGAGACGCTTCAATTCCATCCGTGACCAAATCCAGGTGGGAGACATAGAGATTTGCAAGATACACACGGATCTGAATGTTGCAGACCCATTGACTAAGCCTATCTCACGAGCAAAACATGATCAGCACCAAGACTCCATGTGTGTGAGAATCATTACTGTGTAAACTAGATTATTGACTCTAGTGCAAGTGGGAGACTGAAGGAAATATGCCCTAGAGGCAATAATAAAGTTATTATTTATTTCCTTATTTCATGATAAATGTTTACTATTCATGCTAGAATTGTATTAACCGAAAACGTAATACATGTGTGAATACATAGACAATATAGTGTCACTAGTATGCCTCTACTTGACTAGCTCGTTGATCAAAGATGGTTAAGGTTTCCTAACCATAGACATGAGTTGTCATTTGATAAACGGGATCACATCATTAGGAGAATGATGTGATTGACTTGACCCATTTCGTTAGCTTAGCACTTGATCGTTTTAGTTTACTGCTATTGCTTTCTTCATAACTTATACATGTTCCTATGACTATGAGATTATGCAACTCTTGATTACCGGAGGAACACTTTGTGTGCTACCAAACATCACAACGTAACTGGGTGATTATAAAGGTTCTCTACAGGTGTTTCCAATGGTACTTGTTGAGTTGGCATATATCGAGATTAGGATTTGTCACTCCGATTGTCGGAGAGGTATCTCTGGGCCCTCTCGGTAATGCACATCACTATAAGCCTTGCAAGCAATGTGACTAATGAGTTAGTTGCGGGATGATGCATTATGGAACGAGTAAAGAGACTTGCTGGCAACGAGATTGAGCTAGCTATTGAGATACCGACGATCGAATCTCGGGCAAGTAACATACCGATGACAAAGGGAACAACGTATGTTGTTATGTGGTTTGACCGATACAGATCTTTGTAGAATATGTAGGAGCCAATATGAGCATCCAGGTTCCGCTATTGGTTATTGACCGGAGACGTGTCTCGGTCATGTCTACATAGTTCTCGAACCCGTAGGGTCCGCATGCTTAACGTTTGGTGATGATCGGTATTATGAGTATATGTGTTTTGATGTACCGAAGGTAGTTCGGAGTCCTGGATATGATCACGGACATGACGAGGAGTCTAGAAATGGTCGAGACATAAAGATTGATATATTGAATGACTATGTTTGGACTTCGGAAGTGTTCCGGGCAAGTTCGGGCATATACCGGAGTACCGGGGGGTTACCGGAACCCCCCGGGGAGTATAATGGGCCTTATGGGCCTTAGTGGAGAAGAGGAGGGGCGGCCAAGGCAGGGCACGCACCCCCTCCCCCACTAGTCCGAATTGGACAAGGAGGGGGGGCGGCGCCCCCCTTTTCCTTCCCCCTTCTCCTATTCCTACTAGGAAAGGAGGAGTCCTACTCCCGGTGGGAGTAGGACTCCCCCCTTGGCGCGCCCTCCTCCTGGTCGGCCGCCTCCCCCTAGCTCCTTTATATACGGGGGCGGGGGCACCCCAAGACACACAAGTTGATCATTGATCTTTTAGCCGTGTGTGGTGCCCCCCTCCACCAGAATCCACCTCGGTCATATCGTAGCGGTGCTTAGGCGAAGCCCTGCACCGTCATCACGCCGTCGTGCTGACGGAACTCTCCCTCGAAGTTCTACTGGATCGTGAGTTCGTGGGACGTCACCGAGCTGAACATGTGCAAATCGCGGAGGTGCCGTACGTTCGGTACTAGGATCGGTCGATCGTGAAGACGTATGACTACATCAACCGCGTTGTCATAACGCTTCCACTTACGGTCTACGAGGGTACGTGGACAACACTCTCCCCTCTCGTTGCTATGCATCACCATGATCTTGCGTGTGCGTAGGATTTTTTTTTTGAAATTACTACGTTCCCCATCAACTAACATATCTGCTCTCCACGGGCCTCCTCTTCGGTAACTCTTCGTTCCAGTATTTTTTATATTTTCCAGAAAAAATCTCTGTTGATTTTCAGCGCATTCCGAGAACTTTTATTTCTGCACAAAAACAACACCACGGTAGTTTTGCGAAAATAGCGTCAGTCCAGGTTAGTTCTAACCAAATCATACCAAAATCATGTAGAAATATTATAAACATGGCATGAATACATCAAAAATTATAAATATGTTGGAGACGTGTCAACGACCATGCTCTACAGTAGAGCACTGTAGATGAGTAGCTGACACTCTTCCTACATCATGTGACACCTCAATAGTGTAGTTAGGCCATGTTGGCCATCCCTTGTCCCCTGAGCACCCCTTTATAAGGTGACCCTGGGAGCCCATTTTCTCTCAGGCTCACACTCCCTCTTTTTCTCCACACACACCATGAGGCAAGTAAGAGAGCACAGAGCTCTCTCGTTCCTCCCCCAGACAACTTTAGGAGCAACCATGTTCTACTATATAATCCGCATATACACCAGACATGCATGACTAGGGGTGTTACCTCCCAGCGAGGGCCCCGAACCTGGGTAAACCACCGCGTGCTGTTGCCCGATCCCATCCCAGATCTCCACAGTAGCCTTGCTCTCACCTCTTTATAAGCCATCCCATGTCATCTGCCATGACAAGGAACCCCCAGTGAGAATACCACGACAACTCTCGTTGACGTGGGGTTGCAACTTTTCTGCACACGGTTCCAGCACCATCAACGGTGAGTTGTAGCTTTTCTACGCTCCTCGCCAGCCGGTAAGCAGAGTTGCAACATCTCACCGGCCGGTGGTAGCACTTCGTCGCCGGTGACAGAGCTTGCAGAAGTTGTGAGAGGCATGGAGGGAGGTTGCGGTCTGTGAAGGAGCAGAGCCGCAACGGCTGGGGGTGAAGAAAGAGGAAAGGAGAAGGGCAATTTCACGCATGGGCCCATCCATGTACACTTGGCTCGCGCGAGACGGTTGTTTACGTGGGCGCGTGCGCTAGCGTGGCGTGCGGGCCGGCGGAAAGTTCAGCCAGACTACTGGCTCCAAACATTTTCCTTTTTGGAAAGAAATCATTGGGGGTGGTGCATTGCTTCTACTGGCAAGGGTGCGAGGTATCTTCTTAAAAAGTTTTTTTTTATCATTTATGCAATTCCACCACTCGGTTTTGCCACTTGGAGTTTTAATTGCTAAAAAATGCCATCACTCCTTTAGGCGTATGCTAAAAAAATGCCACTAAACACTATTATTGTCAGCTGTAAGCCCGTTTACGATGTTATATGACCAAAATACTCGTGGACTAACATATCTGCTCTCCCTCGATCTCACTACGATAAAGTGTGGGTCCCACTCGAGCCCCAACAACGTTGTTATTTTCCTCTAAAATCATTCACGTCTTACTCTTGACAAGTGGAGCCCACACTTGTCATTTTGAGATTGAGAGAATCGACATGTGAGTCTAGGGTTATTCTGGTCATATAACATGGTCAACATGTTTGACCTGACACTAACAATGTTGAATGGTATTTTTGAGCACACGTCTAATGGGATGATGGCATTTTTTAGGTGTCTAATGATATTTTTGAGGAAACATCTCATGAAACGATGACATTTTTGAATAGTTGTAATTTTTAATGGCAAAAGTGAATAGTGAGACGCAGCTGGTGGCATAAATGATAAAAAAACTAAAAGAAAAGGAAAAAGAGTAAAAATCAAAAAGACAGAAAAGAAAAATGAAAAAAACGAGCCGGAAGCTTCACAAAACTGGGCCGAGAAGCTTATGGAAGCTTCCCATAGATCGGGACCTGCAGAAGCTTAATGGGCTGGCCCATAAATAACAGGTGTGGGCGCCGTCAAACGAACGGCGTGGCATCCCGAATCTATACCTACTATTAAAGCAAGGTGATATTCTTAGTTTCGTCCCGCATCTGATCCTACGTCAAGTGCATTATACACGAGGTGGGACTAACGAGTACGTCCACACCGTTTTCTGGTACGTCAACTTGGGCATCGTAAGGATCGGGTCATATTGGGCCTCTGGCCCGTTCCGTTCCTTTGTCTATCATTAAGAAAAGAAAAAGCCGCACTGCAAGATGAAAAAAATAAACAGCGCCCTCCCAGCAATCGAACTAGCCTGCCCGAACAAATCAGGCCCATCTATTTGGGCGGTCCGAACAAATCATCTCAAAAATACTTGCCGTTTAGTGAGATTGAACTCAAAACCTCCGTCCAATAAACAACATCACAACCAACTGGGACAGATAATGGTACAAAAATCATATGAAAAGCATTCTATCTGTAGCATGCTTCTTAATGTAGAATTGAGAAAAGACTTCTTCGCATGCGAGCGTTGCAACGCATCTGGGGACGAAGCCACGTAAATCTCTCCTCACCCAAATTAATTTCTCTCCCCAAGTGAATTCAAGGGTGGGCCCACACTAACTAATCACCCCTTAATTAAACTATGAGGACCACACTAACTAATTTCACCCACTTGAATTCACGTGAATTAGCCACGCCCGTTGCGCGCCCTCCTGTCGTTGTCGGGTGGCATCATTCAGATGTTATTGGGCCTTTTGATGGATACATCATTATATCTCCCGTTGCAACGCACGGGCATATGTGCTAGTAAAATAAAAGTAGTCGAATCTCCGCAATCGTCGAGCCATTCGCAACTAGAAACCCTAGCCATCTCCCCACGCCGCCGCCGTTCCCCTCCGGCAACCATGGCTGGGATGGCATCACGCAGCGAAGGCAAGACAACCGGCGACAAAGGCTACTGTAGTGTGATTTATTCACCCTATCCACAGTCGTCGCCTCTTCCTCCTCGCCTGACCGACCTGTTCCAACAATTTGGTCTGGACAAGATCCGCGCGATCATGAACAGTTCTGATGGTAAGACGTTCGAGCAAAAGATCGACAAGTTACGAGAGGTGCGCCCAATCACTCACTTGTCTTCCGTCGTCTAGTTTTGTCCTTCCATCCAGATTTCAGTTTTGTCCTTCCATCCAGATTTCAGGTCTCCGTTTGTTTCAAGATCGCTATAATTCGTAATCCCGTGCTGGATCTGTATACCTCAGTTAATCCTTAGGATATATTCTCCTTACATTTATTCAGGAAATGAGTGCTTTCGAACGTGCTCGTAATGAATTCTTCGTCGAGGGCGAGGATGTTGACGAGGACGACGAAGACGACGAGGACGACGACGTGGATGTGGACGAGTCGGATAGAAAGGTAGGGAAGGTGGTAACAAGCTTCGTTCTATCCATATGTTAAAATATGCACTAAATTCTTTATGTTGGGCGAATTTGTCTCTCCATTCTTTGACTAATACCTGCTTCTGATCTCCACCATGTTTCTGCCTGTTCAGCTCTTAGATGATGACAAGAAACCCGATATCACGAAACGACCACACACTCCTATTGGAGATGAGGTGGAATGCAAGAAGCCAAAGATAGCAGAAGGCTCAAGGTGCCAAGGAGAAGAACCTGGGGCTGGAGGGATAAAGAATTCCTCCTGGTAGGTAGTGTTTTATGTGTATGAAATTCCAACCTTTGTTTTCTAACTTAACATTGCACCAACACTAACACATTTCAAATATGCACTTGGTTTACTCTCGAGTAAGCTGCAGTTTCTGCAATCTCTGATGTTTAATGTTGCATCAGCCAGTTGAGCAGTGACCACTTTTATCCAATGGTGTCAGACTGTTGTTTTATGCAACTTGAGAAAATAAATAGATAGCTTTTATCATAAAAAAATCAGGTTGCTCATACTGCAGTTTACTCTCAAGTTGCAGTATTAATTCTTCCAATACATTTCGGCATTGGCAAAACCAGCACCTTAGAATTGCTGTCATTAACATCCTTTTATTGATGAGGTATTAACAATAGATGGCTGTTAAAATGACACCTAGTTTATATATATAGCATACTTATGTAGCTTCACCTGTCGTCTGAACTATGATTATATGGAAGCCCTAAAACTTCATGGAATAATTTGTACCATCTAGCAAACTTCTAAGCCCATGCTTAAATTGGGAAAATTGTATTTCTCCCAATGCAATTCTGCAGCGCCCAGTAAATCTGTTCTTTGGACTCAAATACTTATCCTCTAAAACATCAGGTCAGGTTACCTTGTAGAAAAACTTGTCTCTTCAAATGGTCTCTACTTTGTTATTTTAGCACAGTTGAATTCATACTGTGTATTTTCTAATTAATTATATTGGTGCTTTCCAGAGCTCGCTAATGCTTCTGTTGACTTAGCTGTCCCTACTTTTTGAGGAAACGTTCAATTGTTCTTGAACACAGAAAAATTTCAGATTATCCCCTCTTATACCTAACCCACCTATATTCTTTAACTTTAAAACGAGTTAATGCGCAACCAACTATATAACCTAGCTTTGTTTTTGGGATTTTTACATGCATGTCTTAACTAGATGAACCTGTGTAGAACTCAAACTCATTAGGAGTCAGGTGGTCTGTCCTTTATGAAATGTAACCAAAATATGAACTTAGTTGTCATGCATATACCTTGTCTTGTCAAATGCTTACACCATGTTAAAGTCGTATTGTTGTTTGTCTTCACTTTTGTTCTGTGGGGCATATGTTTACTATTTCTCTAGCATTGTTTTGTCTCTTGTCTTTTTGTTGGCCCACTTTCATGTACTCCCTCTGTATCAAAATATAAGATGTTTTTTGGCACTATGGCTGTGTCAAAAACGTCCTATATTTTGATACGTAGGGAGTATTTTTATCCATCTAGTCCTTCTGTAATTGGTTATTAATTGCGTAATTCTGTTTGAAATTAGGAGCCACCAAAAAAGTATTGAGTTAACAGACCACCGCAGTGGAGTTCGCATACTTAGGCCCTAATGACTTATTCAGAACAGCCTGTGTAAATTTTGGGTTATAAATTGTACTCCCTCCGTCCGGAAATACTTGTCATCAAAATGAATAAAAGGGGATGTATCTAGACGTATATTAGTTCTAGATACATCTTTTTTTATCCATTTTGATGGCAAATATTTTTGGACGGAGGGAGTATCTTAGTAGTTAATGTGCACATGCTTGCTTAATTGTTGCACTCAAGCTACTGCTTTTCTGTGAAGTTGCTGCTTCTAATATGTTTATATGTATTTTGCTTCCTTAACCATTAATTGAAGTCTTAAATTCTCCATTAGTTTTGTAACCAAGGCTTAATGTGTGAAACCGCTATTCACGGTGTTTTTTGTTCTGACAGGGTCTGATGACAGGGGAATGCAGTAAACACCAGAAGCATCAAAACTATGATCTGGAACAGTATCCTGAATAAACTATTTTCTGGATTATGAATGAATTCTGAAGCATGGGGCTATAAGTGAACTATGTAACATGGATTTGTAACTATGGTGGATGTTAAGTTAACGTTCTATTTGTGCATCGTGAATGCGTGCTGAATATGCGTCTGCTATGGTTTCGTAACTTTGAGACTGGGCATGTGGTACTGGGTTGCCGTAGGCCTGCAGCCGCTGTACCTACGTTTCATGCTATAGGTATGTCGTCCGAAGAGTGCCCTTTGGATCACGTAAGGGCAACTCCAACTGGCCGATGCAAATGGACTTGGTTTTTGTTCGTTTGGATTGGTTTGGTGTTGGGGTGTTTTTGTTTACTACTCCCTTTGTTCCTAAATATTTGTCTTTCTAGAGATTTCACCAAGTGACTACATATGAAGCAAAATAAGTGAATCTATGCTCTAAAATATGTCTATATACATTCGTATGTTGTGTCCATTTGAAATGCCTAGAAAGACAAATATTTGGAAACGGAGGGAGTAGCAAATATGCCCAACGGGAGAAATAATGTTCTTTTCCATGTCTCTTAACTCAAGTACCTATGCATCATCGCAACCGGAGAACAACACATGCAGATTAATATAGTTAGTGATGCTACCAAGATTCGTCACTACCCAACTTTCTCATTTTCCAATTCAACCTAGGCACATTTGACTCGCTTAACTCACATTTTCTGAATTCAATCGGCTTCCTCATATCGACTTGCACCCCCCACGTAGAACTATTTTGGGCCACTTACCGCAACGAGTGTTGAGCATGCAGGTTGACTGTCTAATCACTATCACCATCCCCTTCCTCTTTCCACCATTTTTTTCCAGTTAGCATCAAGCTTATCTCTGCCCACATGGTCATCTTGGCTCTTTCGTGCCTCTTTGTTCACCCCAACTCTATGTTGGCTGCGCCGTTAGAAAATAAATTTAAAACAATAGAACTCAGACTTATCTAGATGCCCCTCCCTCTCATCTCTGAGCACATCGTGCTCCGTCGGCGGCAATGGCGGCTCCTTCTGGCTGGATTGAGGCGCGGAGACCCATGCTCCCCTCATCTGGTAGGATTCCCTCCTCCGGCGGGATCTCCTCTCCAAGCTGGATGGTGAGCACAAGATCCCCTGCTCAAGCCTCCAACCACGCGGCAAGCACCAGCAAGAAATTTTGTTTGTTGGGGAATGAACGAATTGAATGCAAGATTGCATTGTTACAAGGACGGAGAGTGGAACACCATCTTCGATTTCTCATTTGATCCCACCTTCTCTACTTGATTCCCTGTTTGCTCCGTGTTGAAGTTCATGAACAAATAAAACTGGAAGATCATGCGATAGGTTTTATCCTGTACTGAACTTTTTTTCTCCAATCTTCGTATTTGTTGTGCTTGAAAATATTAGGACTGATCTTTTGGTCCGTTTTCTGTCAATGAGTAAATGTTGTGTATAAAAAATCAGTGCTCGATATTACGATTGCTTCATCACTTCTGCTTCGGTAGACCCCCCTAAACACATCGAGGATTGAGATTGTCCTATACCTCTTCATAATAGAGGGCAAGATGGTCTTTATAAAAGTACTCCGTGAGTCCTTATACACCGATTAGACAGACACGAACGGGCCAGCCCATTAAGACATGCCCCTCCTAACAATAAAAGCGAGGTAAAAATAGAAGAAAGGGTGAGCTCGTGAGGATTCGAACACCAGAGCTCACATTAAAAGGCACGCGTTGCTAACACAACAGCGTTCATACATATGAAATATTTTCTCAAAAAAAAGTTAAAACTTGTACTAAACAAAGTAGGAACAAGTTTGAAATGCCGTATTTTTATTTCTATTTTCGTTTCTCCTTTTATTATTTTATTATTTTCTTTTTTCAAAATTCACAAACTATTTTTAAATCTTGAACCTTTTCTTAAATCTGTGGACTTTTCAAATTCGTGAATATTTACTTCAATTCGTGAAGTTTTTCCAAACTCTTTTGTCAAATTTGTGAAATTTTTTCAATTTAGTAATTTACCGAACTCTTTGCTGGTGTCCGGATCGCTCCCAAGCCCACTTCTGACCACCCTAACCCACACAAACCCCTTGTCCCGCGGCCGATCGCGTTCTTACCCCATGCCAGCTGCCCGCATTAATGGCGATGTAATCGTGTCTGGCCCGGCATGGCCCGCCAGGGCACGATTACTATACGGGCCGTGTCGTGCCGGCCCGCGTGCTGCGCCCCCAGGCCCAAGCACGACCCAGTTAGTAAGCAGGCCGGCACGTTGGCCCATTTAGCATGGTGAGCCGCATGTATTCAGCCTGTTATTTGACGCACTAAGCGTTTTTTAGCCTATTTTTACATGTTGGGCCATATATAGATGTATAAAAAAAACGTAATCGGGCCATGCCGTGCCGGCCCGCGTGCCCACTCTCCAGGCCCAGGCACGGCCCAGGGCGTGCCGTGTGCTGGGCCCGGCCTGTTTAGCCCGTGACGTACCTGGCCCAAGGCGGGCCGTGCCGGCGCGCTCACGGGTCGGCCCGAAAAACCGGCCCATTTGGCCAGCTATAATAGATATCTACTACGGCGGTTCTATGCCCTGTCCGTCTGTATGCTGTCATTGAGCAAGCTCGCCGTCTGAGAGATGACGGGACGGGTGGACAACCGCCATGACCGCGAGCGGGAACGCCATGTGGGATAGTTTGTCACTAGAGATCAAGCACGCGGTGGCCGCCCTTGCCGTCGCGTGGCAGAGCCGCCATGCGAGGCGAAATGAGGTTAGCTTGCCGGCCAGTTCGCCTGAGGTCTCCGACGATGAGAACAACTCCACGATGGAGACGGGCTCCGACGACACCGTCCCGGCTCCTGCGCCTCATGTGCACGTCGGCTTCACCATGGAGCAGGCGCAGACGCAGTACAACACCGCCACGGCGGAGGTGTCCAACAGGCGAAGAAGGGACATAGATACAACCTGTTCCTCCTGGGGCAGCACCGGTTGGCGGAGGGCTAGATCTACGGCGAGTGCGCAAGCAAGGAGGGCGTGTCAGCCATGGCCGCGATGAACCCTCATTTCGTCGTAGAGCAGTGTGCCATCTATGATGTCGTCTGCGCTCAAGCCACTGCTCGTCGGGAAATGGCCGCCGCTGAGGCGCAGCTCTAGGCGATCGTAGAAGAGAACAAGGTCAGCTGCGCCTCCTACACGCCAATGAACCATCAGCGTATATAATTGCCCAACACAAGGCACGGGTGTCGCGCGCAGCCAACTTCTCCCGGGTATTAGTCCCACCTCGTCCGTGAGGGGAGATGCCACAAAGATTTCCAACTATATAAAAGGTGTTGCTGCTACAAATGAATCGCAACTAATGAAAACTGTACCATATTGAATTTTCGGTTATCTATTTTCAATGACAATTTTTGGTTTTTGTTTGTCCAACCAAATTTAAAAATTAACCAGATGGTGAAAACCAAATTTTTGGTTTATACCGAACACCGTACCCACTCCTGGTTGCCGGTTTCTAAAATTAAAAAAATCATAGTTTAAAGTAAAGTCCACAAGTTTAAATAAGTTTATCAATATGAAAAAAGTACACAAATATAACAAAAAGTTCATGAAATTGAAAAAAAAACTTTATCGATTTGAGAAAAGTACATAAATGTGCCCAAAAGTTTGGGAAATTGCAAAAAAATTAGGCAGTTTTGTAGGATTATTTTCCAAATCGATGAACTTTTTCAGTTTCACAATTTTTTTGTCAAATTCGTAAACTTTTTTTCAAATCGATGAACTTTTTTCAGCTTCACGAACTTTTTTGTCCTTGGAGCTTGGGGTGGGCATAACAACCAACAAACCAAATACCGAACATAAAGAACTATTTTTTTTTGTTATTTTGTGTTGGTGTTGGAAAATTTCTGCCACATGTTCGAGTGCGGCGTTTCTGCTCCCGAGCTCATCTGCACCTACCCTGACGAAAAAAATCAAAACAAATACTAAACAAATTCAAAAAAATTCCATTTTTTGTATGGTAGATAAGTTTACGCGGGAGGTGCGCTCCAAGTTTTAACTTATTTGGACATCTGAGCAGCTCTCAGCAAAAAAGACAAATTCGGGGTCTGTAAAAAAGTTTACCGTTCACGCACTGTTCTGCTCTGATTTTTTTTTTTTTTGCAGAGAGCGGCTCAGATGTCCAAATAATTTCAAATCTGGGGCGAACCTAACGCATCAAATTATCTATCATCCAATTTTTTTTGAAGTTTTAGTATTTGTTTTGATTTTTTTTTCTGACCAGGTGCAGATGAGCCTGGGCACCGAATTGGGTTTTTGCACATGTTCGCGTTATAATATTTATTCCTGCTCATAAAAAATATTTGCATTTTCAAAAAATTGTTCACTATTTCAAAAATTGTTCTTGTTTTCAAATTTGTTCCTTTTTAAATAAATGTTTGAGATTCCCAAAAAAATGTTCGCATTTCACAAATGTTTGACATCACAATATTTTGTTCAGAAACTTGAAATGCTTGTGTTATTTATTTTCAAAAAGAAAATCACGTTTGGAATTTAAAAAAGTTTAATCTGTTTGCAGCTGATGGTTCATATACACCGGCCTGCCTTTTTAGACACCAAATGTCTGTAATTATAGTGGCTAGCGACGCATTTTACTATCAAGAGGTCCTTTTTTTCGAGGAAAAAAGACTTGCAAGAGGTCCTTTGTTCAATTCCCCGCACAGACTTGGGTTTTGGGAATTTCTGCTAACTGCCTTTCAAGTTTTGTTGCCATCTTCTCTTTCTTCAAGGGTCGCACTGCCAACATAATACAAGAACCTGGGAGCTGCGTTGGTTAGCAAAATGTGCTTACTTCCACCTGGTTTTGTGTTCGAATCTCAGCTCCATTGCACAAGTTTTTCTATTTTTTTTACCTTATTACGTGGTTGTACCGCTTGCTACTGCAAATGGGCCGGCCCAGGTGAGCTGGCCTGTGCGAAACGCGGGATATACGTACAGCTTTGCCACGAACGGAGGTGTGTATACCTTATGACCAAATGACCATACTGTCCTTATACGGTTTGTGAAGGGGGGTCTACTGAAGCATGGCTCTCTTGCTTCATATATAATAACAAACTTGCTACAGGAAGAAGATTTGGGGCTGCGCCCTGGTCTGCGGCGAGGTGGACAGGGGAAGCGTCGAATCCAATCCAGGCCACCTAGACCAGAAGAATTGAATAGCTCTTTACCGATTACCATGGGAGGCAAGCCAAAATCTGACAGCAAGCACAACTATTGTGGCGCCTGACTACATCCTTTGGTAATTGTTTTACTCTGCTTTGGTGGTTCCATCGATCTTCGTTGGAACACTGGCTAATTATATTTTGTAATGGGACTTGGCAAGGGATAGAGACTGGCATGATTTTTTTTTGAACAGCAAATGGGCTCAACCCTTCGTCATTTTTGAAGTTTGGACAGAGTTATGAACCTGTTATGACCGGTTTAGTTTATACTAGAAAGAGGCCCATCGGGCATTAGTATTAAGGGATTGGCCCACAAGTTATTTTAGGCAAGTTATCTTATGCTAAAGTTATAAATACTAGTTGTAAGACATCGTTTGAAATCAAGCAATAAAGATATCATAATCTTTTGTTGCCCGGCTCCCGAAGGAGCCGGAACCCTAGCCGCCGCCGCCCCAAGCCCTAGCCGCGACAGCGCCCGTCCGCCGGCGCGCCCGCTCCAGCCCTCGTCCCCCTCCTCCTTGCCCATACAACCTACGCCGGAGGCCTGGTAGGAACCCTAGTCCTACCAATTTGGTATCCAGAGACACCAGGCCGATCATGTCGCTCCCTCCATCACCGCCGCCGCTGCCATCCACCCCCCTTCCCCCACTCTCGCTACCGCCGGCCACGTCCACGCCGATGACGGCGATCACGTCCGGCACCACCACCACCACCTCGCCAGCGCCAACCACCACCACGGCGGATCCGCTCCCGCTCCTCTCGCCCGAGGAGGTGTCAGGCACCCTGCGGGAGCTTGTCCAGGCGGTCAGGGGCATTACCCTCTACCTCGCCGGGAACCAGCCCCCGCCACCGAGCGCCGCCACCACTGCCTACGGGCCGCCGCCGCTGCAGTGGCCCGCCCCGGCCTTCCAGGCGCCCTATGGAGGGGCGCCTCCGCCGCTGCTGCCGCTGCCGCACTACTCGGCCGCGGGATAGCCTTGGCCAGCGTGGCCGGCCTCCACCGCGCCGCTGGGGGGCCCGACCCAGCAGTTTCTCCCGGCGCCACCGCCGGCCCCCACGACGCAGGCGCCGGTGCAGCAGCTCCACCAGGCGCCGCCACCATCGACAGCACCACCACCCGCGCCTCGGGCCACGGGTCGGCCCCTGCACCAGGTGCAGTTTCCACCGTCACCATCGCCGATCCCCGCGTGGGCGACCGGCTCGTCTCCGGGCCTGGTATACTCCACGGCGCCGGAACACCCGACGCCCTCCCTGCGGTTTGATCACCCCTCCAGCTCGGCGAACTCCGCCCCGGCGCTTCCTGACCCGGCATATGCGCTGCCGGCGACTGCGGACGCCCCCGGGCACGGAGGGCCAACACCCCCTCGCTTCGCCAAGCTGGACTTCGCCACCTACGAGGGCACGGAGGACCCCCTCAACTGGCTCAACCAGTGCGAGCAGTTCTTTCGAGGGCAGCGGACGCTCGCTTCGGATCGTACCTGGCTCGCGTCCTATCATCTTCGAGGCGCGGAGCAGACCTGGTACTACGCCCTCGAGCAGGACGAGGGCGGCATGCCACCATGGGAGCGCTTCCGGGAGCTCTATCTCCTCCGTTTCGGGCCTCCTATCCGCGGGAGCCGACTGGCGGCCCTCGGCCGTTTACCTTTCACATCTACGGTGCAGGACTACGCCGACCGCTTCCAGGCCCTGGCGTGCCACGCACCGGGCGTCTCCGCGACTCAGCGCACCGAGCTCTTTGTGGGCGGCCTGCCAGACCATATTCGCGTGGACGTCGAGCTCCGGGATCCCCCTGACCTCCAGACGGCCATGTACTATGGCCGGGCCTTCGAGCAGCGGGCCCACGCACTGCAGCAGCCACTCGGACGGAGTGGCCGCTAGCCCAGTCGGCCAGCACCGACTCCTCCAGCCACGGGTCGGCCTCCTCCAGCCGCGGCGGCCACACCCCCGGCCGCCACACGGCCTTTCCGTCGGTTGTCGCTGGCCTAGCAGCAGGAGCGTCGCCGTCAGGGTCTCTGCTTCAACTGCGATGAGCCCTACACGCCGACCATGTCTGCCCCCGCCTATTTTATTTGGAGACGGTCGACAACACTGAGGCGGACGACTCGCCCGACACGCTACCTCCACCTGCGGCGACCGAGGACGCGGCCGCGGATCCCGCGGCGACAGCGTGCGTCGTCTCCCTATACGCCCTGGTCGGCATCCGGGGCGAGCGAACCATGCTGCTGCCCGTGACGATCCATGGCGAGCGACTGGTGGCCCTGCTGGATACGGGCTCCACCCACAACTTTCTGCCCGAGACGACCATGCGTCGGCTAGCCCTTCCGACGACGGGCGGGGAGTGCCTGCGGATCACGGTGGCGAACGGTGATCGCCTCCGGTATCATGGCCTCGCCCGCGATGTTCCCATCTCCATCGGCGGTGAACACTTCTCCATTACCTGTGCAGGGATCGACCTCGGCTGCTTCGACTTCATTCTCGGGGTGGACTTTCTTCGGACTCTTGGCCCCATCCTGTGGGATTTCGACGCGCTCATGATGACGTTCTGGCGGCAGGGCCGCTGCATCCAGTGGGAGGGCCTTGGGGGCGCCGCGCCAGCCGTGCCACACCTCCAGCTGGCCGCTGCGTCCTCGGAGGCCAAGCACCCCCTACTGGATCCCCTTCTGCAGCAGCACAGCGACCTCTTCGACGAGCCGCGAGGTCTTCCGCCTGCCCGGGTGTACGACCATTGTGACGCCCGGGTAATTAAGCTACAGTAAACCTCAGCTCATGTTGCCACATCACAACGATTACTGTTAGTAATCCTCGCTTGATCCAAATCGTAGTTCAAACTCAAATTCAAAATCGAGTTTAAAGTCAAAATTCAAACTTTGTCAAAAATGAAACTAAAATGTTGATCATGTGACAAATATGCACTTCTAACCAACATTTTTTTGTGGTTTAATGCACTAATCAATTTAAAGCATATGGTTAAAAAAAAAAGGAGAAAGCCCCCCCTCCTCAACTGGGCCGACTGGCCCAGCTGGCCACCGCGCCCCCCTTGGGCCTCAACCCACTAGACCACCTGGCCGGCCCACCTCTCCCTCTCCCTTATCCCCCACGCACCCAAAATATCCCGTCAGATCCGCCACTCCCCTCTATCTCCCCCACTTCCCACGCCGCTCGCTCTCCCTCTCCTCAATCCAGATCAGGGGCTCGACCCCACGGCGCCTCGCCCGAACACTGCCAGCCTCTACCCCCCCGCTCGAGCCTGCTGCTCGCCTGCATCCCCATCGCCGGCCGCCGCTCCCGCCCACCGGTGCCCGCAGCCCGCTCCCGGCGCTCGCCCCGACCGCGCCCTCCTATACCCCGTCGGCGCACCGGAGCCCCCCCGACCCCCCACTCGCCGGTCGCCCGAGGACGACGTCGTCGGCCCGGTCCCCCTTGCCGCCGTTTGCCGCCGTCTTCTTCAACGCCGGCGCCGTCTGCTGCTACTAACCCCATCACCGGGCCACCGTGTGCCCTCCCTGTGAGCTCCCCTTCCTCCTCGACCCTCCCTGTGCCACCGTCACCGCGTTGGCCGCCCGTGCCCAGCCACTGCCCTCGCCGCGTTGTTGCTGCGGCTGCTATCGGCGCGCAGCCGCGCCAACCCCGCCTCCGCCCCGCCACGCCCTGACGCCGCCCTCGCCGCTCCACGGTGTCTGGGGCTCCTGCCGCTGGCTGCGGTCCCCCCTCCACTCTATGCTGGCCGGTGGCCTCGCCGGAGGCCGCGCCCGGCCGCGGAGCCCGAGCCCCCTGGTGTCGTGCGTGCCCAGGTCCGGCCCCCATGGGTGCCCGCCCACTAACCCGCTCACCCGCGCGCCCGTTTAGCCTCATGGGCCACTAACCACAGGGGCCCACACCCCCTACTTTATAAAAAAAGGTTTAAAAAATATAAATAAAAAGAAAATTATAGAAAATTGTATATTATATTAAATAAATAAATATTGATTAATTAATTAGTTTAATTAACTTAACTTAATTAACCTGATTAGTTACCTAATTAATTAGTTAATTAGTTAGTAGTCAATGACAGGGTGGCCCCACACCCCTGTTGACCAGTCAAACGTTGACTGGTCAACTGGGACCCCCTGGACCCACATGTCACCCTCTGGTACACTTATGTGTACACAGATCTGGGTGCACCTAGCATTTACTCATTATTTTTTCGAATTAAATTAAATTGCAGAATATCATTAAAACTTTAGAAATTCATAGAAATTAAACCGTATCTCGGATGAAAATGTTTTCTACATGAAAGTTGCTCAGAACGACGAGACAAATCCGGATACGCGGTCCGTTCGTCTGCCACACATCCCTAGCATAGCAAACATGCAACTTTTCCTCTCCGGTTCATCTGTCTGACAGACGTCCGGAACCGGGAAAACTTTCCCGGATATTTCCCCCTTCGCCAGTACTGCCTAGCGCTGCGTTAGAACACTTCTAGCCCCGCTTGCCTGCTATGTATTTACTGTTTCTTCCCCCTCTTCTCTCCGGTAGACCCCGAGACCACTGCTGATGCCCCTGTGATCGACTACGTCGACGACGACCCTCCTTCTTGTCTGAGCAACCAGGCAAGCCCCCCCTTTGATCATCCCGATATCGCCCATTCTATACTCTCATGCTTGCATTAGATTTTGCTCCTGTTATTGTTTGCTCCTATTCTGATGCATAGCCTACTTTTGTACCTGCTATTGTTACCTACCCGCTTATCCTAAACTGCTTAGTATAGGTTGGTTAGTGATCCATATGACCCCCACCTTGTCCTTGTTGCCCCTGCTTCATCATCGATGCCTCGATCAACGTGATCGACGACCAGAGCCCGACACCTCACATCACATTACGCCCCTTTAGTTGCTCGACTCTGCAGAGCTACTATCGAGTGCCGAGGGTGATCCCTCATAACGCACTCCTGATGATAATTCTGTAGTGTAGCTATTCGGTCGTGGTCATCGAGGGTGATTTCCTCTTTCACCATTCCCGATACGGCTCTGTCATTCAACACCTCAAGTGTGAACCTCGAGGATGGTCCCTCTTACGTTCACCTTGATGATTACATTGAGTGGAATCCTCCGTGGGTGATTCCTCGGGTTTTACCCTTGATGTTTGGACACACGGTTACCTTGACTTTACTTGAGACCTTGGTGGAAGTCGGGCGGGCCCGGAGAGCACCCGCAAGATAATGACGTGGCACGGCCGGGCATTCTAGGCCCTTGTCGTAAGTCCACGAGACGGGGTGACGGGGTCACTTTCGATCGTGAGTCTCTGCTCGTCTCCGCAAGCTAATAATACACTACGGTTTGGGTATTTGTTCTGAGTTGGCCTTTGGCCTTTACGCACCAACCACCACGTGAGAATAGTTATGGGCCTTGACGTCGTGGTATCAGCCGAAGCTTTGCCAGACGTCCAGTTCAGCAGTGCGGCACGTCTGGGCCGGCACCATCCTGTAGTGGTGGAGCCTGGACCCGCCCGGGACGCAACGATCCGGAGTGCAACAGGCGATGGGCCCAGACCCCGGAGTGCTTAGGATGTAGACCGGCGGGGACCTCTCTGCTGAGTCTAGGTAGGGTTGCGACGTGTTGATCTTCCGAGGCAGGGCATTGACCCCAGAAAGGTGTGTCCGGCCAGAGTGATCGAGCGTGTTGGAAAACATGGTGCACCCCTACAGGGAAGATTATCTATTAATAGTCGTGTCCACGGTAACGGACATCCAGACTTATATCCTGATCTTATACAACTAAAAATGGATACTTGAGATATGTGGCTCCGGGATTGCTTTCTCGCAGGGAGTCGAGGAAGGATCTCTGGGCATTATTGTTACAACATGCTTGTTAAATATTAAACTGCTATTCTTTACTCTTCTACATGCTGCAAGATGCTCGGAGCTGCGTGAAGATGCTAGTCTTTGATAGGCTAGGCTTTCCCCCTCTATTCTGGCATTCTGCAGTTCAGTCCACAGATACAACCCTTCCGTTTGATACAAATGCATACTTAGTATAGATCTGATGCTTGCGAGTACTTTGGATGAGTACTCACAGTTGCTTTGCTACCCCCTTTTCCCCCTTCTTTCTTCTTTCCAGTTAATGCAACCAGATGGTGGATCCATGGAGCCAGATGCCACCCCTGCCGACTACTACTACTACCCAGAGGGTGTCCTCTACTACGTGAAGACCGCCGACGACCAGGAGTAGTTAGGAGGTCCCAGGCAGGAGGCCTTGCCTCTTCGACCGTGTTGCTTTTGCGCTAGCCTTCTTAAGGCACCCTTGTTTAACTTATGTCTGTACTCAGATATTGTTGCTTCCGCTGACTCTTGTGTATCGAGCTTATGTATTCGAGCCCTCGAGGCCTCTGGCTTGTAACATAAAGCTTATATTATTTTATTTGTGTCTAGAGTTGTGTTGTGATATCTTCCCGTGAGTCCCTGATCTTGATCGTACACATTTGCGTGTACGATTAGTGTACGATTGAATCGGGGGCGTCACAACCATCGTATTCACCTCATACTGGGCTCCACTCCGGTGGCGGTTCGGCCCTACCGCTACCCCCAGCTGCAGAAGGATGAGTTGGAGCGCCAGTGTGCCCTGATGCTCGCCGCGGGCATCATCCGGATCTCCACGTCGCCCTTCCCGGTGCCGGTGCTTCTCATCCGGAAGTCGGACAGCACATGGCGCTTCTGCATTAACTTCCGCGCCCTCAACGCGCTCACGCTCAAGGACAAGTTCCCTATACCGATGGTCGACGAGCTCTTGGATGAGCTCCATGGGACGCGCTTCTTCACCAAGCTCGATCTCCGGTCGGGCTATCATCAGGTGCACATGCATCCGGACGACATCGCCAAGACAGTGTTTCGCACCCACCATGGCCACTTCGAGTTCTTGGTGATGACCTTCGGCCTTGCCAACACCCCGGCGACGTTCCAGGCCCTGATGAACGACGTCCTTCGACCCTACTTACGGCGGTTTGTGCTTGTTTTCTTTGATGACATTCTTATCTACAGCGCCACCTGGGCCGAGCACCTCCAGCACATCGCCATCGTCTTCAACGAGCTTCGGGCGCACCACCTCCACCTTAAGCGCTCGAAGTGCTCGTTCGGGACGCCTTCCGTCGCCTACCTCGGCCATGTCATCTCGGCCGACGGGGTGGCTATGGACGCTGACAAGGTGGCGGCTGTCTCCGCCTGGCCGACGCCTCACTCGCCACGGGCTCTCCGTGGGTTCCTCGGACTCGCCGGCTACTACCGGAAATTTATCCGGGAGTTCGGACTCATCGCGGCACCCCTCACGTGGTTGCTTCACCGCGACGCCTTCGCCTGGGACGACGACGCGACGACGGCATTCGAGGCCCTCAAGGGGGCCCTCACAACGGGCCCCGTCCTCCAGATGCCATACTTTGACCACCCGTTCGTGGTGGACTGTGACGCCTCGGGCGCTGGTTTCAGGGCCGTGCTTCATCAGGGCGATGGGCCCCTCGCTTTCTTCAGCCGGCCTTTCCCTCCGCGCCATCTTAAGCTGGAAGCTTATGAGCGGGAGCTCATTGGCCTTGTCCAGGCCGTTCGTCATTGGCGGCCGTACTTGTGGGGGCGGACCTTCCATATTCACACGGACCACTACAGCCTGAAGTTCTTGCTGGATCCACGGCTGTCGACCATTCCGCAGCACCAGTGGATCAGCAAGCTCTTCGGCTTCGACTTCTCTGTCGAGTATCGGCCGGGCCGTCTTAACACCGTGGCCGACGCGCTGTCCCGTAGCGACTCCGACCTCGCGCCATCCGCCGACGCGACCGCCGGGACGGCCCTGTGCATCCGCTTCGGGCCATCGTTCGGTCTCTTTACTGACATTCGCCGCGCCACGGCGGACGCCGCCGCCCTTCTTCAGCAGCAGCTCGCGGCCGGCGACTTGGAGGAGCCTTGGCGCTTCTCTGACGGACTGCTCCTCCATGGGTGCCGGATCTTTGTTCCGGCTCATGATGATCTCCGTCACCAGGTGTTGCAGCTCGCCCACTCGGCGGGCCATGAGGGTGTGCAGAAAACCCTCCATCGTCTTCGCGCCGACTTCTACATCCCTGGCGATCGTGCCCTGGTCCGCGACTGGGTTCGGTCTTGTCAGACTTGCCAGCGCAACAAGACGAAGACCCTGAGGCCAGCTGGGCTACTTCAGCCCTTGGAGGTGCCGTCTCAGGTCTGGGCAGATATATCCATGGACTTCATCGAGGGCCTTCCCAAGGTGGGGGGGGGGGGGTAAGTCGGTCATCCTCACGGTGGTCGATCGCTTCTCTAAGTACGCCCACTTCATCGCGCTCGGCCATCCGTACACGGCGGTGTCCGTGGCCTGGGCCTTCTTCGACGACAGCGTCCGTCTACACGGGTTCCCTGCTTCGATCATCAGTGATCGGGACCCAGTCTTCACGGGCCATGTCTGGCGCGACCTCTTCAGGATGGCGGGTGTCCAGCTCCGCCTGAGTATGGTGTTTCATCCTCAGACGGACGGTCAGTCCGAGGTGGTTAACAAGGTCATTGCCATGTATTTGCGTTGTGTGACAGGTGATCGGCCTCGCGCTTGGGTGGACTGGCTCTCTTGGGCGGAGTACTGCTACAACACTTCTTATCACTCCGCCCTGCGCGCGACGCCGTTTGAGGTGGTCTATGGTCGACCACCCCCGCCTATTCTTCCGGTCGACCCGGAGACGGCTCGGACGGCGGTTGCGGGTGACCTTATCCGCACCCGTGACGAGATGCTGGCTGAGGTCCGTCAGCGTCTCCTTCAGGCCCAGCAGATGGCCAAGCACTACTACGACGATCATCATCATGAGGCGGAGTTCGCGGTGGGTGACTGGGTGTGGCTGCGTCTTCTCCACCGCTCTACGCAGTCACTGGACCCGCGCGCGAAGCGCAAGCTCGGCCCTCGCTACGCCGGGCCCTTCCCTATCGTGGAGCGCATTGGGAAGGTGGCCTATCGTCTTCAGCTTCCAGCCCGCGCTCGCATCCACGACGTCTTCCATGTGGGGCTGCTCAAGCCCTTCCGTGGCGAGCCACTGGCGGCTCCTCCGGCGCTTCCACCAACCGCCGATGGTCGCATTCTTCAAGAGCCGGCAAAGGTGTTGCAGGCACAGCTCCGTCGTGGCGTGTGGTTCGTCCTCGTTCAGTGGGAAGGCCTTCCGGAGGAGGAGGCTACTTGGGAGCAGCGCGAGGAATTCCGCCAACACTATCCAAACTTTCAGCTCGAGGACGAGCTGTTTGCGCAGGCGGGGAGAGATGTTATGACCGGTTTAGTTTATACTAGGAAGAGGCCCACCGGGCATTAGTATTAAGGGCTTGGCCCACAAGTTATCTTAGGCTAAAGTTATAAATACTAGTTGTAAGACATCGTTTGAGATCAAGCAATAAAGATATCATAATCTTCTATTGCCCGGCTCTCGAAGGAGCCGGAACCCTAGCCGCCGCCGCCCCAAGCCCTAGCCGCGACGGCGCCCGTCCGCCGGCGCGCCCGCTCCAGCCCTCGTCCCCCTCCTCCTTGCCCATACAACCTATGCCGGAGGCCTGGTAGGAACCCTAGTCCTACCAGAACCCTTCGCCACCTAATCCCTAGATTATTGGAGGATCAAGATGGTGGCCATCAGGGATGTATGAGACATTGAAACAGTATTACTTTATTCAACTACAAGATCTGATGATTGTTGTGGTAGAGTAGAATGTCACACTAGCAGTTGATTTGATGAATTTTGCATGTAATCTCTATGGTGTCCAATTACAGAAATCTGGAACATATGCCTTCAATTGTGCATCCTTCGCTGTCCTGGCAACGCCCCCGTTGTGGTTTTCAGATGTCATACAGTCCAAGTGACGCAACGTGATGGCGGTTTTTGGATGCCGCTGGAGATGCATCAAGCATGGGTAGAAGCAAAGAGCGGATGAGACTAATGCTAGCAAGTAGTCTCATCTCTTGCTATTTGTTTGCCACAGGAATCCTTAATTAGTTTTAATTTCCTCTGCAAATTGTATGGTAGGTAGTTATTTGGTAATACATGAGCCTGACCTGAACTTTGGCATCCCAAAGTCTCTCAATCTTGATTGTTAGTTCCTTGCCCCTGATATTCTTAATGCCACGTAAGGTTAGACACAGCCATTACAGTTTTGACAACAGCACTGAAACATCAATGATATAATTTGACATATTTGTATGAGGATGACTATTTCGTTGCTACTTTTGCAGGAGAGTTCTATTATCAGACCAGGGTAAGTGCCGTTGATATGATGGATGCCATCAGGTTGGAGTTCGAAGCTGTTGTCAACAATGGATGCATGCCAGTTCTGCGCGCAAAGCTATTGTCAACAAAGGGATGCCTCCGTGTCCCACGGGAACCTTGAGAAGCTTGTGCCGACTATATGGCAGCAACTGTATGTTGCAAGACATGTGCTAGACAAACAAGAACTGGATGCCGACATGTCCACATAGATGGTGCAAACATCGACGAATTAAGACCAATGTGAAAATAATCCTTCCAAGTTTTTCAACAACAGAGAGATGAAATACTTTAGGCAGTGCTGTAATGTAAAATACTACAGCAAAAGAAAATGATTATGGTTCACTAGATGGTTCTGTTTCAGTTATTGGAATGGTTTCCCTTCTATATTCATCAGGTTCGAGTGGGAAGCTGCTATTGACAATGGATGCATGCAAATACTGAACACAAAGGTATTTTCGACGAAGGGATGCCGATGTGTCTCACAGGAAGCTCGAGAAGCTGGTGCCGACTATAGGATGTTGCGAGATATGCGCCAGACAAACAACAACCGGATGCCGACATGTCCGCGTAGAATCTGCAACCAACGACAGAATGCATCAAGGCCAGTGTGAGAAAAATGATTGTGCTTCAGTTATTGGAATGGTTTTCCTTCTATGTTCATATCATCATTATATTAATTTACGAATTTTGAATTCCACTATGAATTTAATATGAACTAATGCAGTCACGACACCCTATTTCTTCCCCTGCTATACACCTATATATCACTATACCAATTTAAATACAGGGAGCTGCCTATGGACTTGAAAGCCTGAAAAAGGCAAATAGTAAACAACATTGAGTTTCATAATCAAAATTGAGACAATATTTTATATATCTAATTGGAATTATGTGAAAATTGTAGTGTGCCTTATCTATTTCCTTATCTGTTGTTATGTATTATTTGTACAGTTATTGTTTAATGTTTAATTTAACCTTATGTAATTTCTGAAAAAAAATGAAAGATGCATAAATGGATAAGCAGGTGAAGATATTATTGTTATGGCTGATCATGGAGGATGCCTATTCCTTTGAGCTTCCATTGTCGATAGGGACGCTGTAGTGAGATTTCTATCGAACTGAAGATATCGAAAGTTGAAGGTTGGCACTGGTGGGGTTTGCTTCTATGAGTACTGTTAGGTATGTGGTGTCAACAAGTTATGCTTAGAAGTACTAAACTTATGTACGCAAATAGCACTATCTTTCATTGCACACACACCTGGGTGCTAATTCTTCCTTGGATTTTTCGTACGCAAATAGCACTACCTTTCATTGCACACACCAGGGTGCTAATTCTTCAAAGTATTATGCTATAAAATATGAATTAAATTTAGGCAGGTCTATCTTACATATGCGAACTCATCTCAGGCATTTTCCTTTAGCTACACAATTTACTCAAGTTCTCTTTTTGTATTGCCATTCAGCGACCTCTATATTTGATTACTCGCCTAACCAAGAGAATGAGTTACTATTTAGTTTCTTCTGATCTGCTCTGTTGCAAATTAGGCATCTTATACACTAGCTTGAAATGATATTCTTTAATGTTTATAAGAATAATAATTGTAATATGACATCAATTTGGGCGTAAATGTGAAGTTAATGTAGAGAAATTTATATAGAGAAAATCACAGTTTTTTATTATCATACAGAGAAACCATCAATCAAGAACCACCTCTGAAGCTCTGACACCCCCTGCACCACCCTAGGTCCGACTAACTCTGTCCTAGCTTCGCCTCTCCACTTCTCCAATCACCACAGGTCGTTGTGTTCTTATGTATGCGTCGATTGCATCAGAGACTCTTACCACCACATCTAGGCTAAGCTCAAGGATCCTTTTTTCGTTTACAAAATTAGGTATTTGATTATAGTTATTTTATCTCTAAATAGGAGGGATTTTTCTTTTTTGTAATAATTAAGTCATGAAAGTTGGTTGTACATAATAAAACAAAGAGATCCGCGTGGAGCTGCATGCATACATAATTAGCTTAATTAGCATTATAAGTTTTTGTACTGATGTTTCCACCATATAATTAAAGTGTACCTACCGTCATCTTGCCTGTATCCGAATTGCAAAGTTTTATAGTTCATATGCGGGCTTGCATACTACATAAAACTGGGTGGTGCTACCAATTCTGAAGCAATGCAATCTATTGTTTTCTTTTATTCAAATATCCAGTCTGACTTTGCACTCTCTGTCTCTCTTGATTTCTTAGTAGTTAGTTATGTGCTCTCTAATTGTCAGGACCCCGACTCAATGCCACATCGATCTAGCACGTAACACCTCATATCACTTTGCGGCCTCACGCACGGTATTCCCACGGGTGTCGCCTTACCTTTGCCCGGGACCGTTTGCGCCTTTTGGCACACGTATATGATAGTGTCGCTAGCATCCATATGATAAGGAGCCCGGGCTGACATGGCTAGTTGTAAACCCAAAGTGGCACAGACTTACAGGGACAGGCATCCATGACCCAGCATCGAACGTGTCGGTCATCAGCGAGTGAATCCAGGCTGTAGCACTGGGCTAGCAGGACTCCGGTGAACCGGGCTGTAGCAGGCTAACAGGACTCCGGTATTCATCGCGTGACATTTCCCCGAAGGGACAGGCACAGGAACGAAGAAGGACACATGCCGGCCAGCCTAAGTGTTCCGGAGCAGTAGCGAGCTACCATGGCTTGGTGGAAACACTAGGAGACATTTCCCGGTAAGAGAGGCTACTAAAGATAAACAACTAGATAGTCAGATCCCACACATACCAAGCATTTCAATAACATACACACAATATGCTCGATATGTGCAAACACAACATGGCATCACAACATGACTCTATGACTCAAGTATTTATCCAATAGGCTCCGAGGAGCGAGATATTACAAACATGAGTCTCATGACCCAACATTCAGAGCATACAAATAAAAGCACAAGCGGAAGCTATCATGTCTGAGTACAGACATCTAAAAATGAAAAAGGCTGAGAAGCCTGACTATCTACCAGATCCTGCCGAGGCACAAGATCGTAGCTGAGGTAACAAGCTAAACGTCGAAGTCCACGCGGAACTACTAGCGAGACCGAAGTCTCTCTGCAAAAACATAAATAGGCAAACGTGAGTACAAATGTACCCAGCAAGACTTACATCAGAACTATCTACATATGCATCATTATCAACAAAGGGATGGTGGGGTTTAACTGCAGCAAGCCAGCTTTGACTCGGTGGCTATCCTAAACTACGACTGCAAGCAACTCTTTTGAGGTGGCGCACACGAGTCCACATATTCACCATATCAATACACCACTATGGATCCGCTCCCGTCTCCCTACGAGAACGCCATCCATAGCACTCACGCTTATCTTGCGTATTTTTAGAGTATCCACTTTCACTTGTCTATGAACTGATATAAGCAACCCAGAAGTCCTTTACCGCGGACACGGCTATTCGAATAGATGATGTTAACCCTGCAGGGGTGTACTTCTTCACACATGCTCTCACCACTTACCGCCGTTTACACGACATGTACTCGGCAACCTTCAAGCGGAAGCCCAACGTGGGTGTCGGCCACGGCCTACCTAAACACTCGAGTCTCTAGTCCAGGTTTATCGCCTATTCGGGTTCCATCCATGAGGAGATCCGGCCGGAGTTTCGCTCACAGCCCCAAACGATGTGAACAGGGTTCCGTGACACCAAACGGGCGCCCGGTATACCCGGCCACGTGCCTACCGCATCACAGCCCACCCCTCTGGTCAGCGCTGCCCACGGCCTCCAGCATACTACAAACACCAGAAACTACTTGCAACTCCTGGACAGAGGACAAGGGTGATCAAGAAGCCGAGATGGTCCATTGGTTTCGGGCCCAATGCGTGGTAATAGCTGAATCATGGATCTCAAACACAGAACTCAGTTCCTGAGGACGGCTGCAATGAGACAACCCACCATGTACTCCTACATGGCCTCTCACCGCTACCTTTACCAAATCGTGTTCACACACTTAGCTCACGCACAGTAGGACATGTTCACACACCTCTGATTCATCCCCGATGAATCAGACCTGACTCAACTCTAAGCAGTAGCAGGCATGACAAACAAGCATGAATGAGTAGGCACAACAGGGCTCAAACAACTCCTACTCATGCTAGTGGGTTTCATTTATTTACTGTGGAATGACAGGTCATGCAAAGGATAAAGGGGTTCAGCTACCGCAGCAGGTAACAGATGAATCGTTGTTGTCCTAATGCAGTAAAAGAGAGCAGGAGCGAGAGAGTGGGATTTTATCGGAATGAACAAGGGGGTTTTGCTTGCCTGGCACTTCTGAAGATAACATTGAGTCTTCATCAGTGTCAACGATCACAACATCGGAACATCGTCTACCGGGAGGGAACAGATACCGGCAACAAAGAAGAAATACAATCAATGCAATGCACAATATGATGCATGCTCATGACATGGCAATATGAATGTGTTCTGAGCTAATGCAACTAGCAACAGATTAAATGAAGTTGGTTTGAATACAAGATTCAAATTCAAACTCCATATGTGATTATTCAAATGCCATTTAATTGATTTGTGCTAAACAGCAGCTATAAGTTGTTCTAACATGCATGAAAATGGTACAGATGGATTCCTTGAATTTTTCTGATAATTTTTCATATATAAATTATTTAATTTGGAGTTACGGTTGAATTTCTATGATTTTTAGAAGTTTTTTCATTTTTCTGGAATTTCCTGAATAATAATAAATCCAGAAATGAATTATGGCGTCAGCACCACGTCACTGTGACGTCAGCAGAGTCAACTGGGCTGGCTCGGGTCAAACCTGACGTGTGGGGCCCATACGTCAGTGTCTCAGTGCCAGTTAGGGTCACTGACATGTGGACCCAGTCAATGGCCACGTCAGCATGGTCAACGCTGATGCGTGGGGCCACTAGGATTAGTTAAAAACTAAACAGAAACTAATCTATGATTAATTAGCAGGTGGGGCCCTGCTGTCAGTGTCACTAGGTGTTGACTAAGTGCGTCATTAGCCCGAATTAACCTGCCACGTCACCCTCGCCGGAGTTACGCCGGCGGCGACCAAAACAACGGCGGAGCGTTTCGGAAAAACGCTACGGGGCTCCATTTTGAGCGCGGTTTGTTGCTACGGCTTGCTGGCGTTCTTGCGCATCTAGTGGTAGCAGCGACAGCGGCTGGGATGGCCTGAGTCGACGGCGACGAGCACTTCCGCGGCGGCCGGAGTTCGGGCACCCGCGGGTTTGGCGTTGCGGTGCGCGGGAGGGGGAGCTGGTTGGTGGTTGGGCTCCTGGGGGCTTTATGAGCACGGTGAAGCACTCTGTCGTGGGCATGCGCGGCTATGGCCACGGCTGCGCCATGGCCGGCGGCGAGAAGCTCTCGGCCGCGACGGGCATCGGTGTTAGAGGAAAAAAACGGGCCAGGGAAGAGGGGGAAACAGCACAGGAGCTCACAGCGGGTGCAGCGGTGGCCTCGGCGAGCTCGGGGAGGGGCTGGAGCTCGCGAATCCTCGAAAGTTCGCCGACGGCCGAAGGTTGGGGGCGAGCTTGAGGGCGACGCTGCAGGGCTTCCGGAGGGCCGTGGATCGGTGGGGAGGAAGAGGGGGTCGGGGCGGAGCTTCCTGGGGCGTCGGTGAGGCGTGGGGTGGCCGGTAGCCACGGTGGCTCTCGTCGGTGGCGGCGGCTCCATTCGGGTGAGGAGAATAGAGGAGGGGGAGAGTGTTCCGGGGAGAGGATGAGGACGCGGGAGAGTGAGGAAGAGAGGCAGGGAGGTGCGTGGCGTCTCCGGGCGTCGAGGAGGAAGCAGGAGGTGGCCGAGGCCTCTCGGGCGCGCGCCACGCCTCGCCTCTGTCCTTCTGGCGAGGGAGGAAGACGACAGGGGAGGGGGTGGAGATGGGCTGGGCCGGCTGGGCCGATTGGTGGCGCCAGGTAAGTTAGGTAGGTTGCCTGGTGGCCTTCTCTCTTTTATTTCTGTTCTGTTTCTCTTTTCTATTTCTGCAATTTGTTTTTGATTTGATTTAAAATATCAAATCATTTTATAAAATTCTGGAAATAATTATGGGTGCTTTCTGAATTATTTCAGTGACCCTTAACAATTTCCAACATTTATTTGAACATTTAAATTATTTATAGTATTTAAATGCCCAAAGTCAAATACAATATGGTTTATTCAAAAATCCAAAAATGTCTTGGAAAAAATATCCATCATCTCTGGATATGGTTTTCACCCTTTTCCAGTAATCATGAACATTTTTGCAAACCAATTTGGGTTCTGTGAAAATATTTTGAAGTTGAACCTATTTGCAATGCTTTGGTGCTAGGGCTTGGTCATCCCCATTTCAAATTTCATGAATTTTAAACATGATGCATGAATGCCTTAATGCAACTAATGACAAACAAATTCTAGGGCTGTGACACTAATGTTTAGCAATTATACGGCTGATCGGCACCATTCCGCCCTCAACTCGCTAATGATTCATCTATTTTGTTATTTTTGGATCATTTATATTTATACAGTTTACGCTCCAAATAATCTTCATACAGATGGTCCAACTTTGTGATTACATGAATCATGTTTCTATGTTCGCCTTTTCCAGAATTTGCATTTTTCTGAAGTCATCAACGTGTCAGAGTGGGAGTATGAGGCACATATAAGTGTGTATTCTGCAGGTGAGAAAAATGGTAAGCTTTCAAGGGTCATCAACAACAGTGTGATGTATAGTACTACTAGTATTTAACTGAAATTAATTACAAATGGTCCATCTTAATTACATGAACTTCATTTCTAGGGTCCCCCTTTTACCTATGATTGAATATTAATCAAGTAAAGAATGTGCTGGATATTATAATCATATTCCACGACATCAGATGTCTAGATTTCTTGTGATTACCCATTGCCAATATCCAGCATTTCATCTTTAGATATAGATGAACCTTTTTTATGAGCAACAACGTAAGTATCTGCATTCTTATCTTCCACTGTGTCCTTTACAGACCTTTCATCTTTACCGCCTCCATTACCTCTATCAGATCTTCTTTTATGGGCGGCGGCACTCGTCAGTCACTGTATGATCATCGATGGGTCGTCTATCAGATCTTCTTTTGTCATCCCGCATCTTGGGTTGTAAGATTCAGTAGACTTTTGGAAGGTTTGGTGTAAGCTAATATTATTTTTGTTATTTTGATATTTCTCTCTTTGGTCTGTCTCCTCTTGCTTCTACAACAATGAAAGTTTCAGTTAGATGCCACGGTTGTCAAAAGCACTCACACTGCATCATATAATATTTTCAGCGAAGATTATGCTGTCGTTATGGATGATCTTTTTTTGCAGGGGCATTAAGGATGCTTTTTTTTGCAGGAGCACTATGGATGATCTTCAAGGCTATGTATTTTGATTGAATTTTTGTTTATCCCCGTTGCAACGCACGGGTAATGTTTCCTATGAATTCGTAAAATTAATGCACAATCCAGGTCGCATCCACACCAATTAATAAATTCAGCCTCAAGTTCCTATAGCCACATCAATTTGAAAAATCGAGAGGAAAATCCAAAGCCGAAATCCACTATCGCAAAATTTGAGAATTTTACAGTAACATCTCTCTCTCAAATAGTTACTTTATCAAACCAAAGATGATTAAGAACTTGCAGATT
Source organism: Triticum aestivum (assembly GCF_018294505.1). NCBI lineage: Eukaryota > Viridiplantae > Streptophyta > Magnoliopsida > Poales > Poaceae > Triticum > Triticum aestivum. Next base: position 53,713,324 of record NC_057807.1, on the reverse strand, counting down.
TCCCGTTACTAAGTTCTGCTTGGTGCTTGCATCTCTATCTATATTTATTATATATTATATATTATACTTTATATATATACTCCTATAAAAGAGTGAATTGGTGGTGATGGTGTGTCTGCCACCCATCATTTTGGACCATCAGATCTGTATCCGACGAATGGGAGGCAACCCCACTTATAACATTTAAAAAAAAACGAATTCTCTACCTTTTGCTCCATCCATCTCCGCCTTATCCAGCCAGGCAACCAGAAGCGCTGGATCCTTCTCGAAAAGGGCAGAAAAGGATGGAACCCAACTGGGCATGGCCACTGCCGCTCCACACGCCGCCGGCGCCGGTTGCCCCAAATGCCTCTCCTACCTCCTCTCCCCCGTAGCAGCCCCGTGGCTCACTACCACCTCCACCGCCACCCCCCTCCTCCGCATTGTCTCTTCTCCCTCCTACCCGTCTCTCGGACGCCGAAGTCAGCAATTACGCCGTCGGCACCGCCGTCCCCCAAATCCGCGATTCCTATTGCCTCCTTCTCTGATGACGCAGCCCTACTCCAGATGTAGTGGCCCTGTCGGCAGGTACGCCGCCAACAGCGCCCCCCAACTCGAGTCTGCCACGCCTCTCCTGCATCCTGCTCCATGCAAAAGCCCGCCGCCTCCCCGTCCTCCTAGCCGTCTCCTCGACGCCGACCTTCGCGTACGACGGCTACACGCTACTCACCCTCGGTGGCGGCGGCGCCACCTGCTACGTCCTTCCCCACCGTCGTGCTCCACGTTTGTCCATTCGACTTCAAGTACGAGGCTACGAGCTGCTCCCCGAGGACCTCTTCGCCGCCTGCTATTGAAGCGCCACCCACGGGCTCCACACCGGCGTCCTCCTCCGAATCGACTCTGTCTCCAAGATGGCTGGTCTGGTGTGATGTTGACGTGGAGGTACTATGCTCTGCTATTTCCTCTCCTTCCAATCCCAAGTTCAGTTTTTCTATCACCTAAGTGTCAAATCAACATCCAACTAACAACTGTCTATATACCACTCATGTAGCCCAATATAAATCAGTGTGCAGGCATATGGGACTCACGCTGCTCAAACTACAGCCACTCACTGACAAGTGACAACACCCTCTAGAAGCCACACAATCTTTAGATAGAACGGACAACGGAGTGCGAGGAGGTGTGATTCACTGCCATTTGCCATATAATATGCTTCGTCAAGGACAAGGTATGGGTGTGGACGAATAGAAAAATCTTATATACGTCTCATCTATCTTGCTTCATCTCTGTTAGACAATCTTGTGCTATATGTTCTGGTGATAACAAATGGAATTGTCTTCGATTGGTTTCAATTTCTTATCCAGAATCTTCTTGCGAATGAAACTTTGAGTATTGGAAATGTTGGTGTATACCTCCCTGAACCGGTATTTTCACACATGCTATGTTGCACTTTCTAGAGCTACATCTAGAAGTACTATAAAGATTCTTACTCTCTCAGATAAGCAAAAGGAAGGTCAATCCAACTCCATTGCAATTTTACAAAGAAATGGTCTACAAAGAAGTCTCAGTGTGTAGTCCAAGGTCTGAATCAAGTACAATTTGGTGGCTGTAAAAAATCATTCTATCTAATAGGGTCATTCATCTAAAATTGTTTCCCATGTACGGTTCTGAAGTTTGTGCAGAGGGCTTTCAGAAAAAATAACTTTAGATACTTGCTTTGATATTTTTGTAAAAAAGTGTACATGTATTTGAATAGTTTTTTTGGTAGTCTTTATTACTCTCTCTGTTCAAAAAAAAATCGGATGACGCCTACAGCAGGTCTCTTTGTCATCGGCGCCCCTCCTTTGGTTGGTAGCTCCACATCTAATTTATCAGGTCACACCCAAAATATGTTTTTCCTTGATGTCTGTTAGCTGCAGTTTTTTTTGCAGAAACTTGGTTGACGTAAGAAAGTTAAAAGAGGCCTGGTGCAGTTTTTTTTGTGTGTATACATGCACACTCGCCCCTTCTATATACAGATGATTTGAGGTATACTGTGCAGATGATTCCATGGCGTGATCTAAGGTATGTAACTAATTAAGTGGAACTAGCTTGTGCGTTATGTCTGGAATGTTTCTTCTCTTCATGGTGACACTGTATACAAATTCATTTTCTTGTGCATATATTTACCAAAGCATTCAGTTAAGCACTTCCACTTCATTCTTGTTTTCCTGGAACCATTTATAAGTATGTTCTCAAGCTATAGTATGTAAGCTATTTGGATATATAAATTGCTGCAATTTATCTCCACTTAAGTCTGTTGTGCCTAATATACTCGCACGAAATGAGCAATGTTGACTTCCTGGATGAATAGTAACTGATTAACTTATTTCTTCTACAGCCTTTCCAAGGAAAGAAGCAATTCTCTGTTGAAGTAGTTCTAAGGCTGGACATAATTATATGTATTTCTTTTCACCCATAAAAAATAATAATTATATGTATTATAGACCGCAGGCTGTGCTGGAAATTTGGGAGATATGATGTCGGTGCGTTCGTCGCATCTTTCAGAATTCAGTGTTATCGGTTGTGAAGCTCGCACGCCTCACAATTGACGAAGCCAATGTTGGAAGGACGCTGACACATGGCACATCGTTTTACATATTAGTCTAGCTTGGCGAGCCCCGGTCATTTTGTTTGTACTTGTATATACTCTCTTCTGCGTGCAAGTTCTGTATAAGTGTTTTTTTTGTGTGTGTTTTCTTTTTTCAAGCGAGTTATCTTGGCCAGTTGCTGATGGCAATATGTTTGTTAGACTATAATTCACTTAGAAAACTATTTTAGCAATATTTAATCATGGTTCATCATCCTTGTAGTACTGCAGGTTGCTATTTTCAGGACACTATTATGTGATATGATTCCTTTTTCTTCAAATCATGCATAGTAGTTTGGAATCTTACAACATAAATTGATTTGAGATGTCATTTATCATTATCTTTTACGCATGAGATAGGTAGGTGGGGAGAACAAGAACTTTGGTGACATGCAAGGCGATGGTGAAAAAAATGAAAAAAATGTTTGGCTTTGATGATGGGTTTATTGATTGGAAACAATATGCTTGATTGTGCTCGATTTGTGACTACCAGCAATATAACATCGCTTTGATTAATGTCTGATAAATTATTTTTATTGTCCATAGCTCAACAGTATATCATTGTTTCAATCAATTTCTAAGTACATTTTTTATTGTCCATAGCAACTTACGGGTTCCTAAACTTAAATCCACCTAATCTTATGTGATCCCGTAGCATAGCACGGGCATCTTACTAGTTGTCGCAAAAACAGTGTGTTCTCCAGGATTCAAACTCGGGTGGTTGGTTCATTGGCCGACCTCCAATAACCACCAGAGCAACTGCACATTGGCTACAACTAATAGCGCCAACTCTATAAGAACAAGCGGGGCCGCGTCTATTATATAGCTATGATTTCTGTATTATTTTTAGAACATCATGGATTTGAAAACGTTCATCATTTTTGAGGAAAAGTTCACAAACTTTAAAAAAGTTCATCGACATTGCAAACAGTTAAGGAAAAAATTGAGAAAAGTTCTATGCTTTTGAAAAAAAAGTTCATCGAGTTTAAAAAAAGTTCATCGATTTTCAAAAAAGTTTAATTTTTTTGAAAAAAGATCATCAAATTTGAAGAAAAGTTCATCAATTTTGAAGAAAAGTTCATCGAATTAGAAAAAAGTTCATCAAAATTGAAAAAAAGTTCATCGAATTTGAAAAAAAGTTAATCAAATTTGTAAAAATAAACTTCATCCATTTTGGAAAACTGTTCATCGATTTTGGAAAAAAATTACGAATTTTGAAAAAGTTCATTGAACCAGGAAGAAGGAAAAAAGAAAAAGAAAAAGAGAAAAAGGGAAATTAGAAAGAAGAAAAGAATGAGGAGAGGTACCTAAGCACGTGAAGTTTGTTGGCATGGTGGTTGACTGGTAGTACTCCTAACCATGATGTCGCCGGTTCGATACGCCACAGCCTCACGCTAAAGGCGCCGAATAGGGTTTGCCAAATCCCACAGCCAAGCCAACATCTAGCAGTGGCACTGAGAGCACAAAAGTATAAAATTGTACCCCTAAGATACATCTGAAACGCTCTCACCATCTGATGAAATTGATGCAGCCAGTGTCATTGTCAAGGGTGAAGGACACATATGTATTCCTCTCCATCTTGCCAGTCACCATCCCAACGAGCCTGGCCAACAGGCCACCCAACCTGGGTAGCCGCGTAAGAAGCCAATCCTTCTCGCCAGTGCCACCCCTTCTCGCCAGTGCCGGACAGCGGCACAATGACGATCTGCTTCATGGTAATGAAAGAGGGTGAAGACCACCACCGCAAGGAGGCCAGCCGCTTGGATGCGAATCGACAGCGGGGTGGCGGCGATGTTCGCCGGGTTTCAACAGGTGCCACTGCCAATGTAATTAAAACACTTGTAGTCTTTCACCGAGCAACGTGCAGATTACATGAAGTAAAGCTGGATGGCAATTATATGCTTCATGTAAAATTATATGAAGTAAAGCTTGATGGCTATAGTAGAGGGAGAAGATTGGATGCAATGTAAATATCTCATCTCTTCAAATATGTTGTTAGATGTGTATAGTCCCCTTTTCTGTATATCCCCCATTGTATAAGGGGTTTCCTGCACTTTACCACACATGTATATGTATTGGCCATTGACCCTCTGTCAATACTAGTTGCTCATTATCCAACATGGTATCAGATGCTATGTTAGTCTCTCTTTCCCACACGATGCAACTCCGTGCTCCCCGTCCATAATTTCCCCCGTTTCCGCTGCTTCTAGCCGCCCAGCCGCCGTCTCCTCTCTGCAACGGGCCGCCGCAGTTCTCTACAGCGGGCCGCCACCATCCTCTGCAGTCCGGCTGCCGCCAACTCCTGTCCCGTCTGGCCGCCGCTGTCCCCGGTCTGTTCGGCCCCTGCATCGCCTGCCTTCCGCTGCCGCCAGGCTCGTCTAGCCGCCGCCGCATACCCATCCGTCAAAACCATCCGTCAAAACCATGCTGTTGATAAACTTAAGCCTGATAGACAATAGTAACCTCGCATTCAGCAGGAAGACTGTGACAAATCTTGTGTTTGCACGGTTGGCTACATATCGTTCTAGCGTTATTGTCTTCAATCGAATCTCATGAGAAGTGAGAAAATCCCGATACTTACGAATCCATCGATTGGTTATAACTTTCTTACCCCGTCCTGTTGCCTAAATAGACATGAAGATTGAAAACAGTTAAGGTCTAAAAGAAGAGTGTCGAAAGAGCAATAGTTGAACGGTTAATTCTAGTACACTATATGCGGGCTTCCAATGTGCGTGAAATTATCACCTTTATATACAACTTCTCCAGACATGGAAAGCATTGCAGCAAGCCAATAATCTTGTTCAGATCAAAACTAATCATTTGGATATATAAGATCTTGAAAGAATCCAGCACCATTGATAGGCCATCCATGGAGAAACTCTTCATTGAGCATAGAACATAATATTAGTACAAAATGTGTACTCCAAGATGATATATAAATTATGCGCAGAAATTTAAAATGCAGCTTATGGTTACAAGTGTAGATGATAATATAAAGTACCTGAAGAACTGTGGAGCCAAACACCATATTGAAATGAGCACAGAGATCATGTATTACACCCAATGTCTCCAGTTTAGGCGCAGAGAGGACGGTTATTTGCAACGGTGAATAACTAGAATCAAGGATCAACCTTTGAAGTGAAGGGGCATCTTGGATGATGAGCTGCCTTCCGTCAAAAGAAATTCCAATTCTTACAAGGTTAGGCGACTTTATTTGGAGACAACCGATTCTAACTGTGAAAACAAGCACCAAGCACTCCAGCGCAGGGCAACTGGAGTGGATGATGTTGTGCAATGAGGCCTCCGATATATGAACCCGCACAAGTGAAAGTTTCTTGAGAAATGGGAGTCGAAGGTTTAGTACCAGATTGTCTGGTAGGTAGCACAGCGCAAAGGTGGCGGTGTGGAGAGAGGAGGAAAACCGCGAGATGGACATCGGTGCCGAGGGCACAAGTTCATGGCGTTCGGTATGTGGTATGTGATTTCCAGGGGAATAGTAGAACTCAAGCAGCTGTAGTTTTGTGAATTCAGGGGATTTCAGCCAGGCGTCCACCGTGCAGGGCATGGTATGCTTGCTCGGGTAGCATGACGGGATGCAGAGGCTTTGAACGGAGCCCTGGTGGGAGGAGATGATGGCTTTGGGGATTTCAAAATCATTGAAGAGAGATAGCTGACGACAGTCGAGATTAAGGGGCACGACGCGCCATAGAGGGCGCCACCGAATTGAGAGGACCTGGGTGCGGCAGCAATCCTTGGTGGGGAGAAGCGAGATGATCTCCCCAAGGACGGCGTCCGGGAGATCGCTGATGCGGTCCACCCGAGATTCTACGGGTTCCTGGGATCTGGTGGGGGCGGGGTCGCCACTTCTCCCCGCGCTGCCGGGTGCGAGATCTACAACAGGCGTCGCCGCTGGCGGGAGCCTCATCTTCTTGGCGCTGGGGTCAGCCGACTCCATTTTCCTCGAGGGCATCGCATCGCGCTCACGGATTTGAGTAGAGTAATGAATGACGAGCCTAGTTGTAGTGCGAGCAAAGAAGAAGGGGAGCTGGGAGTTTTCTGTAGGAGTGAGGAAGAAGGGGAGCTGGGGGTTTTTGTAGGAGTGAGGTGAGGAATTTGGGGGTACGAGTGGAGCGAGCTGACATGAGGTGGGTGGGAGCGAGGAGGAAGAAGAGCACCCAGGTTTTTTTTGGGGGAGGGGCGGTGTGCTGGGTGTGGGTAGCGCCTTTTGAATTGATTTTACTACTTACTAGTGTGGATTGGCTGTTTTGTCTTGGGCCCAGAGAAACAATTACTACTAGTACAGTGGAGACACTCTACAGCTACCCAGAAAAACAATTACTACTAGTACAGTGGAGACACTCTACCGCTTCTGGCTCCTCCTAGGTCATTGAATCGTCTCGCTCTACTGAATGCCGTTATACTTTTGTTCACCGACATGCGGGCCATGCAGCGTGCGGGCCCAAATGCCATCCACCAAATTAGAAGGCAATATGCAGGCGGAGAGTCAACCCGGTCGTAGCGCGGCAGTAACGAGCCATCGTATCACAAAACCCCACCTCCCCGCAGTCTAAGTTTGACGGACGAAGCAACCATCATTTCAATCTTCGCTGAATCCCCTTCTCCCTCACCGTCTTCAAGAAAGGCAACACTCGCATCTGCCACTGTTCTTCTCTCCCAACGAAGGGAAGGTAAGTGGATCCGTGATGTTGGTATATTTTCGTTCCGAGAAAAAAAGAATTTTTGTAAAGCAGTAACCGATCCTCACTCTCTTTTTTGTTTCATTTTCATTGCGATTGTGTTTTCCTTTCAGTGGTCTCCTAGTATTCGTCAGTTTCATGATGGACCAAGGAGAACCAGGCAAAGATCTGCCGATATTGGAGCAGATGCGGGAGGCTGATCCCCACGAGACAGAGAGCTCCAAGAAGATGGAGGCAACCACCGAGCCGACCCCAGATACGCCCACGGCCACTACTGAGATGGTCAACGCCCCGTTTGAGGTTACAGCCCCAGTGGCACTACAGGAGCAGTTTCCCCCTTCGAGGATGTGCCCCCCCCGCTGAGCTGCCCAAGGTGATTTCCTTCTTTGCCGATCTCGATTGTGGTTTTTCATCTAAGTATGTGGTGATTTTTTTTAGAAAAGGAAGTATGTGGTGATTAATAATGCAAAATTTTATTAGCTTCGATGCCATGCTATACATAGTGGTTTAAATAACTTGTGTTTCTTATACTAAAAAGTAATTCAGAATTTGTTTCTGTTTCAATTAGAGCCCTGATGCAGACAAGGATTGTGTGGTTGTGCATGTCACTCGCTATGAGGCGGACGACCTGAATATACGCACTGGGAAAACAGAGTTCTTAGACTGTTGGATCCTGGAAGCCATTTGCGGTTATACCAATGAAGAGGTGTATTCCAGCCTCACTGTTGTCAGGCGTGTTGTCCAGGGTGTACTGAAGCACAAGAAGTTCAAAGATACTCCTTCGTTTGTGAGGCATACTGTTCTTGTCAAGCTTACGCAGGAAGATGACGTGGCATGCCTCCACAAAACAAGTTTATCAGTGGCAAGGCCACAAGGTTGTCTTCATGAAGGTTCACAGGATTGAGCTGCTGCGGGACGTCCTCGATGATGTTCATGGCAAGGTCCGTCTTGTATCTAGCCCAAATTAGATCGAGGCATGAAATTGTTGCCCCGGCTAGTGTTTAATAGTAGTTTGGATTGTGTCTAATTATCCGAACCTTGCCTGTTATCGACCCCTCTGGGGCTAGTACTCTTTTTGAATCCGTCTATGGGAACTGCTGCTACTTTTGTGTGCCCGTGAATCATGTGAGAACCATCATAATTGTTGCCGAAACAGATGTGTCCTCACTAGTTTTTTCATGAATATGGCATGGTAAGACATAAGTTGTCACGGTTTATCATACGAGCAGTGTGTGTTTTGATGAAATAGAGTACTCGTTCGAGAACCGTGCACCAATGTATACATAAGTACTTGTAAACACTGTTGGTGCTACCCCACTTGTAAGCAATTGTGCAAAACACGGCACATTGGCTCAACTCGCTTCAACACTAGGCTATCGACCAGCTAACAATCAACAATCTGCTCTCTGACATATAAGCAACTATGTATCTTGTTATAGTGGTTCATGCAGTTAATTGAGGCCACAATGTAATAAATTCCAAACGTTCAACGCTAGTCCAGCGCTCATGTGGAACACTCACATTAAACTCGTCTTCATAAAAATCTTGAAAAGCACAAGTTAAGCAGTTTTATACATCTCAATGATTCATAGAACATAACAAACATATACTAGTTCACAGAAAAAGACAAAGTTGTGAGAAGGTTTACAAATCAGGAAAAAACAAGCAAGGCTTCTCTGAGCAAAGGGCCTCCCGGCAGGCTTAAATTTCCTGGAGTTCACTCTGGTTTTTTCTTGTTGCCACCATCCAGGGTTAGGTTCTCTCATTCCAGAATAACCAATTATAATTGTGGTCTCAACTGGAATGCTGAACTGAACCATGCAGTGTGCTGACCAGTTGAAATGCTTGTGCATTCCACTAAATTTTAGCACCGTTATTTGCAGAAATAAGCAGACCACAATGCCCCTTGTCCGCGCACCTGTCCAAAAAACCGCCATGCAGCCATGCCAGCTAGTCCTCGGTCCGTGGAAGAACTGGCAGAAAGTGCATTCCGGACTAGGATGCAGTTGTTTTTGCTCATCCCTGCACTGCAATCAGGAAGTAAAATGTACGAATCAGCTTCTTTTAGATTGCGTTGGTCATTCTACCTTAGTTACTACCAATGTAGGAATACCTTGAAGACTTGAGGTTAGACGACGACAACAAGGGATAGCCATCTCATTTTGCGCAGTTGTACTAAACCTGAGGTGTGTGCTTTTGATTGCGCGGATAGAAACGATACAGAGACAGACATCCCGAAACGATATGGAGACAGACATCCCAGTTTGCGTAAATACGAAATACGGTTATTTAAACAGTGACAGGTATTACTACTTTCCCCCGTTTCCTCTTAGAACCAAAGTCCTAGATTCATTCTACAGCTTTCCCTCTTTCTTCCCTGTTTGAACCAATGCTTTGAGTTGACTGTATGAACTAGCTTTACTTCTAACAATAGTAGAAGTCTAGGTGGCTTTGGAACAACGGACGGAAGTAGAAAAGGATCCACACGAAGGGGGAAGAGCTGGGGCAGTAGAGCAAGGCAGGTTTCGAAGGAATATATACCTGAGGGTCGTCGGCATGTGGCAAAGACGACATCGGGAGGCTCCATCTTGGCCACAATACCGCAGGAAGGAAGAAGGGGTCAGAGGCCCTCCCGAGCCGGCGCTCTCTCGGAGAGAGCGGCACGGCCGCCGATCGGGACGCGCGGGCAGCCGTTGGTCTCCTACCTCGCCGCCGCCGACAGCGTGAACGATGCACCTACACCCCTGCCCCGGTCGAGGTTGTCCGGCCGGATTTGTGACCAGCCGTGAGATGATAGAGAGTGTGTGGCCACCTATGTCTTGCTTAGATCTGGAGAGCATGAGAGAGTGAACGAGAGGAACCCTAGTAAAGCAAGCGCTAAGGCTCCTTCTTTTATATATAGTGGAGTGATTTTGTTGTACCGGCTTCAAAAAAATGCGCTCCTATGTGTACCCGTGAGTGGGTGTGAGAGAACTAGTGCGTGCGTGCACCGCTTCTCTTCGTGAGAGTACAATATATACTATGCCCAAAGAACGTTCGCCACAAGAGTAATAATATAAGTGTGTGACGTGTGAGCTAAAATAAAATGTGCGCGCCGTCTTTTGTCTTTTATAAGTTCTGAGGGTAGGGCGTGAAGAGCACATATGTGCGTGACGTCTACCTGCAGATAGACGATGGGTGCCACGTGCGAGTCTGCGAGAGGACTCGGGAGAGTTGTGACTCGTGAGGGTGCATGTGCGTGAGAGAGAGGAGGGCACGTATCAATGCAATGCATGTGTCCGTAAATCATTATCCGACAAACGTTCGCCACAAGCCCTTTCCTGACGAACACCGTAAGAACCGATAGATCGACATCCGACAGTGTCAGTTTTACCATGTCATTTAACAGAATAACCACTCCTCCTACACACAAATCTTCCACATGAGTGTTAGCAACTGCCGTATGCTCCCTCCGTTCCGAAATGCAGTGCATATAGCTTTATTGAAAATTAGAACCTCGCAAACTTTTACCGAGTTTTCGTGTACCAAATTGCACATGTAGAATACCCTGTATATATCATTTCATTCATCTTCAAGAGGTAACTATAAAGATGGGTGAGGAGTCTACAAAGAAAGACCATCGTATCACCCGCAGCAATTTCAACCATCCTTTAGTGTCGAGGAATATCATAGGAACTCTATATGATATGATTTTTATAGGATTTTTTTCCTTTAGAGCCAATTGGTTCATAGGAATAGATTCATATACTCTACATTTCAAAGGAAATAAACATGATATCATTTCTATAGCTTTAGAGCCACTTGGTTCATATGAATGGATTCCTATACTCCCTTAATTTCAAAGGAAAATAAACATTAGCGTATATTCAATAGAAAAGTTCCTATGATATGAACCAAATTACATCTCTTTACTAATCCCTCCACATAGGAATTGAGATACATGTAATCTCTAGATTCAATAGAAAAGTTCCTATGATGTGAACCAAATGACATCTCTTTTCCAATCCCTACTCATAGGAATTGAGATCCTCCATGTCATCTCTTTCCCTACAACTTCCATGTATACATCTTCTATTCCTAAATAGATAGTACAACCCACTAGTAGCTTTTTTCCAAAACATGCAACTATGGCACAAGAACTATATAGTGTGCCAATAACTTTGAAAGATGGTCGCTAGATGAAGCTAACCCGATAGTGCATAGATGGGCAAATCCGAGCACTACTGGCCGTTGAATATCATCAACATTCCACCAGATCTGCCACATGTACAATTTAGAAGACTCCATGGTTGAACTTAAGCATAATGCACAAACCTCAAAACACAAGCACTTCTCCTTTGTTCTAGAATCTTCTGTATCATAATTGATTTTTTTTCTAAATGAATTGCCATTATTTGTTTTTTACTTTATGATTTACAATGCACAACCCCATGAATCTTAACATTTTTATAAAACTAATTGATTTTGAATGAGATGAACTATAAGAACTAAACGAACATCTACATCATGCATATATGACTCAAAGCTTTACATGCTATAGTGTGTATTTATTCATAATTTGGTTTCGAAATCTCATGCGTTCAATACATGTGTACCTTACTAGTTTTGAGTAGAGTAGCAAATTTCACGCGGCCCCGGGTATATCAAAATGCAGGGCCCATGCATCATTGCCTTTCGGTCGAACCTACGTCCACAATTTTTTGTATGTGCTATATCTCCACTGGTCCCCGAACCCAAAATGCTGCCTCGTTCCCGTAAAACCATGCGGCCCACACATATTTAAGGCGTCAACTCGAACCCGTTTACTACGACGTGGCCCCGCACGCCGTAGTACTCCTACAAACCCTACCGCCGCACTCATCATCGGTTTTCTTCAAGAGGACGAGGGAGAAGCCGATTTGTAGTGGAGGCGCTTTAAAAAAAAGGATCTGTAGTGGAGACCCCTACCCTAGGGTGCCCTAGGTAGCTGCCGCACGCATCATTGTTTTCTCTTTTCTTTATTGTCTTGCGTGCTAGAGTGAAATGATGGTTGCTTCGTCCGTCCAGCTTAATGCGGGAAAGGTGGAGCTTTGTGATTTGACCACTCATCGCTCATTTTCTACTACTGCGGCGCTACGACCGGGGTGCCTCCAATTCCAACCACTGCTCTGAACTGTAATTTGGTGCATCGCACGTGGAACAAGACGGTGGATGAGCCACATGTCTGCCAAAGGGGTCCTGTTAAGTGTGTCGCCATTTCGTGTGCGGACTGACCCTGCTTGAGTTGCTACGCCAACACGACAGGAGCAGCCTACCTCTTGGTTTTGCTCCTTGGTGAATCCCGACTATATTGATCTAAAAAGATACGTGCTGAACTATCCTCTCTGTCTTGGTTTTTTATTTGTAGGCATCTCGGTTTATAGGGCCTGCACGTAGTTCTAGGTCATCTATTTGACTAACTAAATATGAGTTACTATGTCACAAAAAGTATATCATTGGATTCTTATTGGTTGATATGTGAAGAAACAAGAAACGAGGTAGAAGTTAATGCACCGCGCCTTAGTATTTTGGGATTATTTGGTTTTCGTAAGATGACTTACTCACCTAGACGGAGGGAGTAGTTGTATTTAAAAGTCGAGGGCGGGGCTTTTCCTGCGCGGTAGGCGGGGCAGTTCCGCCTAGTCGGTTCGACAGAGACGCGAGAAGACGAGGGAGTAGGCTGCTGCAAACGTAGGGCTGTGTGATTTGACAGCGAGTTACTGCTGGACAGGTGGGGCCCCGTGATTTGACTTGCCATTATCATTTTAACTGCGGTGCTACGACCGGCGTGAGTCTCCCGATTCCTGACCACCTCCATACAGGTGCCTCTCCCAATGCTCCACCATGTAGTAGTAGAGGCTGGCTCTTGCATGAGAGCCCACTTCTCCACTTTTTCCTTGCCTCTCTTTCCTCCACATATGCAAAAATGCCATGTAAAGCACACTATTGTACTTACTTGCTCCTACAGGTGCTTAAGCTTGCCACATAGGCATAAAGTCTGATGTGGCAAGTTAATCAAGAAGAGAGAGTCTAGTTTGGTGACCCAAGGAAGAAACGGTGCTAAGCGCGTGTACCTAGGTGAAAAGACAATTTTGAGTCTATAGCTAATTAAATGAAGCAAACTTAGCAACACCATTTCATTGGAAGAGGTCATTCCTTGGCAAATACAATAAATACTAGTACTCCCTGTGTCCCATTATATAAGAATGTTTTTGACACTACACTAGTGTCAAAAACGTTCTTATATTATGGGACGGAGGGAGTACGAAGAAAGAGATAGAGAGGAGTAAAAAAAATACACTTATAGCCAACCTTGTTGTAGTATGAGTGACTAAGTGATGACTATGTATGACATGCCAATATCAGATAGCCTAACGCACCATGTTAAATCTCCAAGGGCGCGACCGCGCGAGCGACGCGACGGTCGTGGTAGGTGCGACCATGATACGGGCTGCTGGCAGCCCTTGGATCCGAGATCAAACGGTAGCATGCTAAGTTGTTGAAAATTTTAAGAATAACCCTCCAGGATAGGATATTCACCCATAGGTCTAGAATCACGCCATGCAACCGTTCGATCTCAGATCCAAGGGCTCTCGGAAGCCCGTATCATGAGAGAATGGAAAGCCACTACCCTGCCGTTTGCACGCTGGCAGTTCGCTCCTACTCGTCCCCGCACGTCCTTTAATACTACGGCGGTTCGCTCCTAGTCGTCCCGTCCATTCACATTACGGCAGTTCCACTAATCCTAACCCTCCTCTCAAATCCATGGCGTCCCAAATCTCCCCGATCGGCGGTGAGTACAAGGTTAGAACCATCACCAGCGATGAGTTCGATGTCATCTACACCCGTACTTCCGCGACGGTGAAAGGATGCCTTTCTCGCTTCAGACGCATGTTCGAAAACTCACATGATGAGTGGGTCGCTGGGCTAGATGTTGAGTACACCACAGTCGTGGGACAAGAGAAGGATCTAAAGGACGAAGAGAGGAAGAAGCCCGCCATGATCCAGGTTTGCGCACATAACGTTTGCTTGGTCTACCACATATGCCATGCCGACGTTGAGTGCCAGGATTTTAAGAACTCCTCAAGGACAAAACAGTCAAATTCGTTACTATAGACTTTAAGAACGACAAAGAAGTCCTGCATCGGATAGGCCTCGTTGTAGGCAACCCCTTCGACCTCCAGAAGAATCGGCTGGTGCCCTCTCGTCAGCCTTCAATGCTGACCCTGGCAGGAGCCATGGTTCATCCTTCGTACGGTAAACTGGAGAAACCTCCATACACGTTTCATCGTCATGCATGGCAGCGGAATGTACTATATATAGACCACATCCAGTACGCTGCAATGGATGGCTACCTTTGTTTCAATATCTACAAGGGTTGGATGAAGAGCAACAACCAAGTTGGCGGTTCAAGCAAAGAAGTATCGGCCAAGAGGAAGAGGGACAAGGACGAAGTCGAGGACGTGGACGAGGACTCCGAGTAAGGTGGCAGTGTCGTTGCTCATGGTGGTTCTAAACTTCTAATGCAGTGTCTACCGGATTAGTTGCATAGTTTAATTTCAGGTGTGCTTAGTTTAATTTGAGGGGTGTGTTGTGCTGAGCCCCCAGCAGAACTATGTTATGTTTCTTCTCGTTACTTTAACTCTTCAGTATGTACATACTAGTACTAGTATTTATTTAATAGAATTTAGCACCCCAATTAAGCACGTACTAGCTTTTCTAATAGTACTATATGCATAATTTGGCGACGAGCGCTCTCTATATGTACCACCTTTTTTTTAAAATTTCAATTTTTGCTCCATGGCGCAATCCATCGATAGTGGAGTACTATTGTCCAAAAGTACACATTTTTTAAAAGGCTAGCGTACTGTTCATGCCATGTAGTAAACCGATCCGGAGGAAGTATAGTAAAAATGAGGTGATTTTACCGAGCGATCGGCGGGGGAGCATGGCCTATCATGCGGTCCCACGTGTCATGATCTACCAAGGCGATGCGCGTGAAGGAAATATGCCCTAGAGGCAATAATAAAGTTATTATTTATTTCCTTATTTCATGATAAATGTTTATTATTCATGCTAGAATTGTATTAACCGGAAACATAATACATGTGTGAATACATAGACAAACATAGTGTCACTAGTATGCCTCTACTTGACTAGCTCGTGAATCAAAGATGGTTAAGTTTCCTAGCCATAGACATGAGTTGTCATTTGATTAATGGGATCACATCATTAGGAGAATGATATGATTGACATGACCCATTCCGTTAGCCTAGCACTTGATCGTTTAATATGTTGCTATTGCTTTCTTCATGACTTATACATGTTCCTGTAACTATGAGATTATGCAACTCCCGTTTACCGTAGGAACACTTTGGGTGCTACCAAACGTCACAACGTAACTGGGTGATTATAAAGGAGTACTACAGGTGTCTCCAAAGGTACATGTTGGGTTGGCGTATTTCAAGATTAGGTTTTGTCACTCTGATTGTCGGAGAGGTATCTCTGGGCCCTCTCGGTAATGCACATCACTATAAGCCTTGCAAGCAATGTGACTAATGAGTTAGTTGCAGTATGATGCATTACGTAACGAGTAAAGAGACTTGCCGGTAACGAGATTGAACTAGGTATTGGGATACCGACGATCGAATATCGGGCAAGTAACATACCGATGACAAAGGGAACAACGTATGTTGTTATGCGGTTTGACCGATAAAGATCTTCGTAGAATATGTAGGAGCCAATATGAGCATCCAGGTTCCGCTATTGGTTATTGACCGAGAATAGTTCTAGGTCATGTCTACATAGTTCTCGAACCCGTAGGGTCCGCACGCTTAAGGTTTCGACGACAGTTTTATTATGAGTTTATGAGTTTTGATGTACCGAAGGAGTTCAGAGTCCCGGATGAGATCGGGGACATGACGAGGAGTCTCGAAATGGTCGAGACGTAAAGATCGATATATTGGACGACTATATTCGGAGTTTGGAAAGGTTCTGAGTGATTCGGGTATTTTTCGGAGTACTGGAGAGTTACGGGAATTCGTATTGGGCCTCAATGGGCCATACGGGAAAGGAGAGAAAGGGCCAAAAGGGTGGCCGCACCCCTCCCCTTGGACTAGTCCGAATTGGACTAGGGAGGGGTGGCGCCCCCTTCCTTCCTTCTCCTTCTCTCTTCCCTTTCCTTCTCTCCTACTCCTACTACATGGAAGGGTTCCTAGTTCTACTAGGAAAGGGGGAATCCTACTCCCGGTGGGAGTAGGACTCCCCTAGGGCGCGCCATAGAGAGGGCCGGCCCTCCCCCTCCTCCACTCCTTTATATACGGGGGCAGGGGGCACCCCATAAACACACAAGTTGATCTACGGATCGTTCCTTAGCCGTGTGCGGTGCCCCCTCCACCATATTCCACCTCGGTCATATCGTCGCGGAGTTTAGGCGAAGCCCTGCGCCGGTAGAACATCATCATCGTCACCACGTCGTTGTGCTGACGGAACTCATCCCCGAAGCTTTGCTGGATCGGAGCCCGGGGATCGTCATCGAGCTGAACGTGTGCTGAACTCGAAGGTGTCGTACATTTGGTACTTGGATCGGTCGGATGGTGAAGACGTAAGACTACATCAACCGCGTTGTCATAACGCTTCCGCTTATGGTCTACGAGGGTACATGGACAATACTCTCCCCTCTCGTTGCTATGCCATCACCATGATCTTGCGTGTGCGTAGGAATTTTTTTGAAATTACTACGTTCCCCAACAGTGGTATCAGAGCCATGTTTTATGCGTTGATGTTATATGCACGAGTAGAACACAAGTGAGTTGTGGGCGATACAAGTCATACTGCTTACCAGCATGTCATACTTTGGTTCAGCGGTATTGTTGGATGAAGCGGCCCGGACCGACATTACGCGTACGCTTACGCGAGACTGGTTTTACCGCCGTGCTATGCACACAGGTGACTAGCGGGTGTCTGTTTCTCCAACTTTAGTTGAACCGAGTGTGGCTACGCCCGGTCCTTGCGAAGGTTAAAACAGCACCAACTTGACGAACTATCGTTGTGGTTTTGATGCGTAGGTAAGAACGGTTCTTGCTCAGCCCGTAGCAGCCATGTAAAACTTGCAACAACAAAGTAGAGGACGTCTAACTTGTTTTTGCAGGGCATGTTGTGATGTGGTATGGTCAAGACGTGATGAGATATAAGTTGTTGTATGAGATGATCATGTTTTGTTGAAGTTATCGGCAACTGGCATAAGCCCTATGGTTGTCTCTTTGTTGCATAAGATGCAAGTGCCAAATAATTGCTTTACTTTATCGCTATGCGATAGCAATAGTTGCAAGAGCAATAGTTGGCGAGACGACCATGTGACGACACATTGATATAGATCAAGATGATGAAGATCATGGTGTTGTGCCGGTGACGATAGTACTTTGGAGATGGAGATCAAAGGCGCAAGATGATCATGGCCATATCATGTCACATATTTTGATTGCGTATGATGTTTATCTGTTATACATCTTATTCTGTTTTGTTTGACGGTAGCATTTTAATATGATCTCTCACTAATTATCAAGAAGTGTTCTCCCTGAGTATGCACTGTTGCGAAAGTTCTTTGTGCTGAGACACCACGTGATGATCGGGTGTGATAGGCTCTACGTTCAAATACAACGGGTGCAAAACAGTTGCACACGCGGAATAGTCAGGTTAAACTTGACGAGCCTAGCATATACAGATATGGCCTCGGAACACGGAGACCGAAAGGTCGAACGTGAATCATATAGTAGATGTGATCAACATAGTGATGTTCACCATTGAAACTACTCCATCTCACATGATGATCGGTTATGGTTTAGTTGATTTGGATCACGTAATCACTTAGATGACTAGAGAGATGTCTGTCTAAGTGGGAGTTCTTAAGTAATATGATTAATTGAACTTAAATTTATCATGAACTTAGTTCTGGTAGTATTTTGCAAATTATGTTGATCAATAGCTCGCGTTGTTGCTTTCATATGTTTATTTTGATATGTTCCTAGAGAAAACTGTGTTGAAAAATGTTAGTAGCAATGATGCGGATTGGATCCGTGATCTGAGGTTTATCCTCATTGCTGCGCAGAAGAATTATGTCCTTGATGCACCGCTAGGTGACAAACCTATTGCAGGAGCAGATGCAGACGTTATGAACGTTTGGCTAGCTCAATATGATGACTACTTGATAGTTTAGTGCACCATGCTTAACGGCTTAGAATCGGGACTTAAAAGACGTTTTGAACGTCATGGATCATATGAGATGTTCTAGGACTTGAAGTTAATATTTCAAGCAAATACCCGAGTTGAGAGATATGAAGTCTCCAACAAGTTCTATAGCTACAATCGCTTGAATCAAGTGGGAGTTAATCTTCCAGATAAGATAGTGATTGACAGAGTTCTCTAGTCACTATCACCAAGTTAGTAGAACTTCGTGATGAACTATAGTATGCAAAGGATGACGAAAATGATTCCCGAGCTCTTCGTGATGTTGAAATCAACGAAGGTAGAAATCAAGAAAGAGCATCAAGTGTTGATGATTGACAAGACCACTAGTTTCAAGAAAAGGGCAAAGGGAAAGAAAGGGAAACTTCAAGTAGAATGGCAAACCAGTTGTCACTCCCGTGAAGAAGACCAAAGCTGGACCAAAGCCTGAGACTGAGTGCTTACGCTGCAAAGGAAATGGTCATTGGAAGCGGAAATGCCCTAAATATTTGGTGGATAAGAAGGATGGCAAAGTGAACAAGGGTATATTTGATATACAGGTGTTTGATGTGTGCCTTACTAGTGCTTATAGTAGCCCCTGAGTATTTGATACTTGTTCGGTTGCTAAGATTAGTAACTCGAAATAGGAGTTACAGAATAAACAGAGACTAGTTGAAGGGGAAGTGACGATGAGTGTTGGAAGTAGTTCCAAGATTGATATGATCATCATCGCACACTCCCTATACTTTTGGGATTAGTGTTAAACCTAAATAAATGTTATTTGGCGTTTGCGTTGAGCATGAATATGATTTGATCATGTTTATTGCAATACGGTTGTTCATTTAAAATCAGAGAATAATTGTTGTTCTGTTTACATGAATAAAACCTTCAATGGTCATACACCCAATGAAAATAGTTTGTTGGATCTCGATCGTAGTGATACACATATTCATAATATTGATGCCAAAAGATGCAAAGTTAATAATGATAGTGCAACTTATTTGTGGCACTGCCGTTTGGGTCATATCAGTGTAAAGCGCATGAAGAAACTCCATAAAGATGGATTTTCGGAATCACTTGGTTATGAATCATTTGATACTTGCGAACCGTGCCTTTTGGGCAAGATGACTAAAACTCTGTTCTTCGGAACAATGGAACGAGCTACTGACTTGTTGGAAATAATACATACTGATGTATGCAGACCAATGAGTATGAAGGCTCGTGGCAAGTATCGTTATTTTCTAACCTTCACAGATGATTTGAGCAGATATGCGTATATCTACTTAATGAAACATAAAGTCTGAAATAGTTGAAAAGTTCAAAGAATTTCAGAGTAAATTGGAGAATCATCATAACAAGAAAATAATGTTTCTACGATCTGATCGTGGAGGAGAATATTTGAGTTATGAGTTTGTCCTTCATATAAAACAATGTGGAATAGTTTCACAGCTCACGTCACCTGGAACACCACAACGTTATGGTGTGTCCGAACGTCGTAACCGCACTTTATTGGATATGGTGCGATCTATGATGTCTCTTATTGATTTACCATTATCGTTTTGGGATTATGCATTAGAGACAGCTGCATTCACGTTAAAAGGGCACCATCTAAATCCGTTGAGACGACACTATATGAACTGTGGTTTAGCAAGAAACCCAAGTTGTCGTTTCTTAAAGTTTGAGGCTGTGATGCTTATGTGAAAAAGTTTCATCCTGATAAGCTCAAACCCAAATCGGAGAAGTGCGCCTTCATAGAATAACCAAAGGAAATTGTTGGGTACACCTTCTATCAGAGATCCGAAGGCAAGATATTTGTTGCTAAAAATGGATCCTTTCTAGAGAAGGAGTTTCTCTCGAAAGAAGTGAGTGGGAAGAAAGTAGAACTTGATGAGGTAACTGTACCTTCTCCCGAATTGGAATATAGTTCATCACTGAAATAAGTTCCAGTGATTCCTACACCAATTAGTGAGGAAGCTAATGATGATGATCATGAAACTTCAGATCAAGTTACTACAGAACCTCGTAGGTCTTCCAGAGTACGGTCCGCACCAGTGTGGTACGGTAATCCTGTTCTGAAAGTCATGTTACTAGACCATGATATACCTACGAACTATGAGGAAGCGATGATGAGCCCAAATTCTGCAAAATGGCTGGAGGCCATGAAATCTGAGATATGATCCATGTATGAGAACAAAGTTTGGACTTTGGTGGACTTGCCCGATGATCGGCAAACCATAAGAAATAAATGGATCTTCAAGAGGAAGACGGACGTTGATAGTAGTGTTACTATCTACAAAGCTCGACTTGTCGCAAAAAGGTTTTTGACAAGTTCAAGGTGTTGACTACAATGAGATTTTCTCAACTGTAGCGATGCTTAAGTCTGTCCGAATATGTTAGCAATTGCCACAATTTATGAAATCTGGCAAATGGATGTCAAAACTGCATTTCTTAATGGTTTTCTATAAAGAAGAGTTGTATATGATGCAACCAGAAGGTTTTGTCAATCCTAAAGGTACTAACAAAATGTGCATGCTCCAACGATCCATCTATTGACTGGTGCAAGCATCTCGGAGTTGGAATATACGCTTTGATGAGTTGATCAAAGCATATAGTTTTGTGCAGACTTACGGTGAAGCCTGTATTTACAAGAAAGTGAGTGGGAGCACTACAGCATTTCTGATAAGTATATGTGAATGACATATTGTTGATCAGAAATAATGTAGAATTATTCTCCAAAGCATAAAGGAGTGTTTGAAAGGAGTTCTTTAAAATAAAGACCTCAGTAAAGCTACTTACATATTGAGCATCAAGATCTATTGAGATAGATCAAGACACTTGATAAGATTTTCAATGAGTACATACCTTGACAAGATTTTGAAGTAGTTCAAAATGGAACAATCAAAGAAGGAGTTCTTACCTGTGTTGCAAGGTGTGAAGTTGAGTAAGACTCAAGACCCGACCATGGCAGAAAATAGAAAGAGAATGAAAAGTCATTCCCTATGCCTCAGTCATAGGTTCTATAAAGTATGCTATGCTGTGAACCAGACCTATTGTATACTCTGCCCTGGTTTGGCAAGGGAGTACAATAGTGATCTAGGAGTAGATCACTGGACATTGGTCAAAATTATCCTTAGTGGAATAAGGATATGTTTCTCGATTATGGAGGTGACAAAAGGTTCGTCGTAAAAGGTTATGTCGATACAAGTTTTGGCACTGATCCAGATGACTCTAAGTCTTAATCTGGATACATATTGAAAGTGGGAGCAATTAGCTAGAGTATCTCCGTGCAGAGTATTGTAGACATAGAATATTTGCAAAATACATACGGCTCTGAATGTGACGGACCCGTTGACTAAACTTCTCTCACGAGCAAAACATGATCATACCTTTGTACTCTTTGGGTGTTAATCACATAGCGATGTGAACTAGATTATTGACTCTAGTAAACCCTTTGGGTGTTGGTCACATGACGATGTGAACTATGGGTGTTAATCATATACAGATATGATTATTGGTGTTAAATCACATGGCGATGTGAACTAGATTATTGACTCTAGTGCAAGTGGGAGACTGAAGGAAATATGCCCTAGAGGCAATAATAAAGTTATTATTTATTTCCTTATTTCGTGATAAATGTTTATTATTCATGCTAGAATTGTATTAACCGGAAACATAATACATGTGTGAATACATAGACAAACATAGTGTCACTAGTATGCCTCTACTTGACTAGCTCGTGAATCAAAGATGGTTAAGTTTCCTAGCCATAGACATGAGTTGTCATTTGATTAACGGGATCACATCATTAGGAGAATGATGTGATTGACATGACCCATTCCGTTAGCCTAGCACTTGATCGTTTAGTATGTTGCTATTGCTTTCTTCATGACTTATACATGTTCCTGTAACTATGAGATTATGCAACTCCCGTTTACCGGAGGAACACTTTGGGTGCTACCAAACGTCACAACCTAACTGGGTGATTATAAAGGAGTACTACAGGTGTCTCTAAAGATACATGTTGGGTTGGCGTATTTCGAGATTAGGTTTTGTCACTCCGATTGTAGGAGAGGTATCTCTGGGCCCTCTCGATAATGCACATCACTATAAGCCTTGCAAGCAATGTGACTAATGAGTTAGTTGCAGTATGATGCATTACGTAACGAGTAAAGAGACTTGCCGGTAACGAGATTGAACTAGGTATTGGGATACCGACGATCGAATCTCGGGCAAGTAACATACCGATGACAAAGGGAACAACGTATGTTGTTATGCGGTTTGACCGATAAAGATCTTCGTAGAATATGTAGGAGCCAATATGAGCATCCAGGTTCCGCTATTGGTTATTGACCGAGAATAGTTCTAGGTCATGTCTACATAGTTCTCGAACCCATAGGGTCCGCACGCTTAAGGTTTTGATGACAGTTTTAGTACGAGTTTATGAGTTTTGATGTACCGAAGGAGTTCGGAGTCCCGGATGAGATCGGGGACATGACGAGGAGTCTCAAAATGGTCGAGACGTAAAGATCGATATATTGGACGACTATATTCGGTGTTCGGAAAGGTTCCGAGTGATTCGTGTATTTTTCGGAGTACCGGAGAGTTACGGGAATTCGTATTGGGCCTCAATGGGCCATACGGGAAAGGAGAGAAAGGGCCAAAAGGGTGGCCGCACCCCTCCCCTTGGACTAGTCCGAATTGGACTAGGGAGGGGGGGGGGGCGCCCCCTTCCTTCCTTCTCCTTCTCTCTTCCCTTTCCTTCTCTCCTACTCCTACTACATGGAAGGGTTCCTAGTTCTACTAGGAAAGGGGGAATCCTACTCCTGGTGGGAGTAGGAGTCCCCTAGGGCGCGCGATAGAGAGGGCCGGCCCTCCCCCTCCTCCACTCCTTTATATACGGGGGCAGGGGGCACCCCATAGACACACAAGTTGATCTACGGATCGTTCCTTAGCCGTGTGCGGTGCCCCCCTCCACCATATTCCACCTCGGTCATATCGTCGCGGAGTTTAGGCGAAGCCCTGCGCCGGTAGAACATCATCATCGTCACCATGCCATCGTACTGACGGAACTCATCCCCGAAGCTTTGCTGGATCGGAGCCCGGGGATCGTCATCGAGCTAAACGTATGCTGAACTCGGAGGTGCCATACGTTCGGTACTTGGATCGGTCGGATCGTGAAGACGTACGACTACATCAACCACGTTGTCAGCGATAGGAAGTACAGAATTCATGAAAGGGAGCGTCGACGTAGGAGTAGACTATAGAATTCATGAAAAGGAGCGACTTAGTTTTGGAAAAATCTGTTTTTACGGAGTACGTACCCACTAGGGTTTATAGGGCTCATCTAAAAAACATTCATTTCTCCGTTTGATAAGTCTCAATTCTACTATACTAGTAGTAGTACCATTACATGTTGGATTTCGAGGTGCGTTAGATCACCCGACGCAAGCAGTGTCAAGAGGAAACTAACCAATGCATGTACAAGTTCATGGAAATTTAGTTGTCATTCATGCATTCGTTCTAATTAATGCCTCGGCAAACATAACTTCTTGAGAAAAACGAGCGTACTATGCAAACTACGAAACTAATTCGACCACTCACCGTCTTCGTTGGTTGGAGAGATTTTGAAATTGAGCCATAAACTGGAAAGGCTTGATTACTATTTGTGGCCTTGTATAGATGCAAAATGTATTTTTTTATAGTGGTCTTGTATAAGTAAATGGAGGGAGTACTAACCAAAGTACATACGTAGTAGGGACGAGGAGTAAACGGAGGGAGTAGTAAAAGTTTCTCCTCATGCTGCGAGCCACCGCGCGCGTGGGCGAGGGAGCAGGCGTATAGGCATACAGTAGTAGTAGGCTTCACCTCATCCTGCGAGCCACCGCGCCCGTGGGCGGGGGAGACGGCATACTAAGCAAGCTTCTCCTTGTTCTGCGAGTTGACGGGACACATCAAAAGTACTCCAGTGTATAGAGCCTTGCCTCTAAGGTAGGCCCCACATGGTTTGCCTCTTTTTTTAATTTAACATAACGCGTCAAGTCGCAATTTGTTTGTTCACCCGTGGTAGACGATCCTCCCTCCACCAAGTGGACAACCAGTACACGTGCCAAATTACCATGTGGGCTGCCTTTTTCGTACAGAAATGAGCTCCACCGTGTACCTGCGCGGGTGTGGTTGGGAAAGAGACGGGAGTACATGCGCCGTGCGTGCACCTCTTCTCTTCGTGCACGTCCCCCACCTACGTGGGTGTGTGTGAGAGAGATACAAACCTAGACATAATGCGCCGTCCAGCCCCATGCCTCTGCCCAGTCCGACCACCAGTCACCACCACGGCACCACGCCCCACTCCTCCTCACCTTATCTCTTATATTTCTCCCTCCATTTTTATATACAAGGGGCCGCTATCAAAATTACAATTTGCAGATATACAAGGCCACTAACACTAATCGATGCAATATTAATGGTGGTTGCCTCGTGGTACTAGCAAAGGAGGACATTAATTATCCCTTGCATGCATGCGGGAGTTTGTAAAAAAATGCATCTTGATGTTCCATGCAATGCACGGGCATCTTGCTAGTCCATGAAAACAACACATGGCAAAATTCCATGACGAACAAGGGATTTGAATATGTTGGGAGGGGCTGTTTGGATCTTGCTCGGGGTAGCCAAAATATTGGCGACCCTTTTGTCCACCGGTGCCTTTGCCACCGATGAACAAGGAATGGCTCGGGTGCTCATGCTGTCATGCATCCTCCAGTGCGCACGTTGGAGACGAGCTCGCACGAGCTGTGTTTTTTTGTCCCACAATGCCGCCCGAGCCGCCCGTAGACCGACCGGCGACCCGCAAATTATGCCATTCAACCATAACCGCACACATTATGACAACAACTCAACCAACTAACGAAATTCACGCAAACACATAGACAAACTGATATTTCATATAAACAATGACGGAAATCATATAAAATACCGGATTTTCACACAAACATGATGGATTTCATTACATTCAAATGAACTACGCGGTGCTAGTTCTGGACAGCACAGGTATATAATACCTGGCCTAAATGGTCGCCCGCCGATCGATTTGTGTTCCTCATGTCTGGCAGCACGATCACCGGACTGCTGGGAGCCCTAGAGGTACATGCTTCAGCGCAAAGCACGGCTCGCTTCCCCACTGCCCAACTGATATCATTGGCTGGTGCCAAAGATGATGGTGGCCGGCACCGGTTCGAGTTCATCACCGGCCACTACTTCGCCATGGCAGACACCGACTCGAGTTCATCCTAACATTCCCCTCTTCCGTGCGGGGTCGACAAAGGTCCTCGCAACAAAAGGATCCGGCAAGACACCTGCTGTGTACGCCGGCGTCGCCTCCGCGGTGGCCTTCATGGGACCCAAGCGGCGGCGGCCTCCCGTGTTCTACTTCTCCTCGATGATGGCGGCGGACGCGGAGGCGCTGGCCACCGACTCGTTGCTCTCTGCGCACCCGGCTTTTGTCGCTGCTTGCATGGCGCGGCCGCCGGCATGGGAGTCTCGGCCATAGAAATGGGAGACGCGGTACGAGGCAGCGGCGTGGACGGCAGAAACGACGCCCATGCGCCGCTCCTCGTCGAGCTGGCCTGGAGAGGCGAGTTGCTGAACCGCGCGCTGGCTTGGGGCGGCAACTGGCTCCGTCGGGCGAGGGTAGGGAGGTGGATCAGCAAGCTGCATAGCTCATATCCGGCGGGCTACCCAGCTGGCTTGGATGCGGAATAACTACTCTTCGTAAGCCATTGTAAGAGTGGACAAAATGGTGGAGGAGATAGGGGAGCGGCAGAGGTGTGCGATTCTTGGCCGACGTTTGGCCTCGTTTAAATAGGAGATTAAATAGACGGTGGACGGGAGGAGCTCGGCCGGTGTTGCGTTTAACGCCGACCCGGTCATGAACGGACGTGTGTCCAAAGTGGGTTTCTCGGCTTCCACACGGGCGGGTTTCATGGAGGCGTTTGAATGCGGCACGGAGGCGTGTTCAGCCAGGCGTGCCGCGAGTGGCGCCCTCGACTCTGACCTAGGACACCGCGCCGTTCTTCCACTGACGTGTGGGCTCTTTGGGTGCATGGCCTGCATGTCAGTGACCCAACGCAGGAAGCGCACATCAGAGGAACCTTTGGTGGGCCAGGGCGGTCGAAAGTGGGCATTTCATAAACCGATGATTGTTCATTGAGTGTGACGTCATCTTTTTCATGTAGTTAAGCCTACTATGTTGATAGCCCGTTCGATATGTTGTGATTCATAAAGACCGATGCAAACATCAATGTTCTGCTTATCACAGATAAGATTGATTAATACCCGTAACAACCCATGTCCTTAACAAAGGGTGCATGCACGTATAGGTTGAGCGTGTGTCTTGCGTCGTGTGCTGTGTGCATGGAGGCGTGCGAGTGTTGCATGCGTGCAAGGGTGCGTTTCAGTGTTGCATGCATGGGTGCGTACGTGCGTGTGTTCGTGAGTGCATGTGTACGTGTCAGTGTTGCACGCCATCATGCGTGCATGTGTACGTGTCAGTGTTGCACGCCTACATGCGTGCGTGTCTTGCGTGTGTGCATGTGTACGTGCAGGGTGAGGCTACACGTCAGTCGACTGACTTTTTCATCTCTGGTCATTAGATTTTCCAGCCGTTGGATACGAAATCAAGGGCCTCCAATTTATCATCAAACTCCACCCCCCTGAGATGCCATCCACCACCGGCCGAACCGCCCGCCCCCGCCGCCCGCAACCGGCCCGCCCTCCCCGAAACCACTCCCCACCGCCGGCCCGCCGCCGCACCGGCCATCCCTCTAGCCCCCCTCCCCCCCGTGCCGAGCTTTTTCTCCGGGGATCCCCACCCCACCGCCCAATGAACGCCCCCCCAACCGCCGGTGACTGCCAACCAGAGGTCTCACGACTTTGAATACCCACCGACCACTAGTTTATTACCATTTATGTCCTTCATATACGCGCTGACGGGTGGGCCCTATGGTAATGTGCGCTGCTGAATGTGGACCATTTGACTGGTCAATTGATCGTGTTATCAACAAATTACGGAGCTGTATGGTGAGCCAGTGACCGTATGATCACCCTAAAATGTACTCCTATTTTATTAACATAGTACAAACTCAAACTACCATTTCTTTCTTTCATATACGGGCTGACAGGTGGGCCCCACGGTTACGCGCCCCGATGGTGCAACACTAGTTGTGCCATTTGACTGGTCAATTGATTGTGTCATCAACAAAATACGGAGTTGTACGGGTGAGCCAGTGACAGTATAATCATGACATGTATTTGTTTAACACGGTACAGACGCAAGGGTTCATATATACGCGCAAGCACTCACCGCTATAAGCGCACACACGTGAACCCTACCCCTATGAGCACCTTCGAGAGAGTGGGCCAGCATATATGATCTTGAGATTTTACGAAGTCACCATAGGTGCCTCGTAGTCGAGTGGAACGTCTCCTCCCACTGAACGTACATCGCCGGAAAATACTGAAATTAACACAAGATAAATGCGAGCACCGGGACTTTAACCTTGGTGGGCTCGAGAAACCACTGTCCTCTAACCATCCAACCACATGTTGGTTAGCACGACAAAATGTATGTGGTAACCGTGATGAGCTTATTCTGAAGTCCAGTGACCATATCATGCTTTCGCTTCAAATACAATGACCGTAAGTGTCGTCAACAAAATACGGAGCACGCATCAAATGCAAAGTCCGTCAGTGTCATCAACAAAATATGGAGACGTATCGTGAGCTAGATACCGTTGTACTATTGTATATGCTTATTTTCTTAGTGGCCGATTGCGTGTGTGGTGTGGTGGGCACATCATTTCTAGTTGTGGTGGGTCAACATGAAGACTCATGGGTCGGTTCCATCCTGCGCCACATATAGGTTGGACCGAGACGTGTTATACGGAGACCCATGTGGAGGACTCGGCGTACAACACGAAGCTACCAGAGTCGCGGAGGACTCTATCCCCACTGGTGATAAGCCGACTATATATGATTTGTAACCCTAGGCCCTTAGTATGTTATACAAGCTTGGGGGCTAGTTCGTCGATAGTATACACACACGCACAATGCCTGGTATTCACGTGTACTTTGTACACACCCCTATCACTAATATACAGTACCAGGAGTAGGCTCTTTCTTCAACTGCAAGGGTCCGATCCGAACTAGGGTAAAACTTTGCCTCGTATTACCATCCAGCCTAACAGCCAGGGATATCCTACCGAATGATATGATGAAATCATATCTGCCAACTACTATTAGAGAGGTGTGTCGGGGGGGGGGCAATGTGTGCGAGAGAGGCCTAAAGATAATGTGCGTGCGGGAGACACGTAGGCACATATATGTGCGTATAGAGGGCTAGTAGAGACCGTGCATGTGTATATATGCATGTGAGAGAAATAGTGTTTTCCAACTGAGATTAGTGAAAAGAGTGGTACATAGTAGTCAGAAAGAGAGAGAGAGAGAGAGAGAGAAACAGAGAGAGCATGTGCGTGAGACACCCCGACACCCTGAGAGAGATTGTGAGCATGTGTGAAAGAGAAATGCCGATGCATATAAAGTGTGTGCACTTATGCGTTAGATAGAGAGATATATAATGCGTTTGTGAGAACGGGGCGAGGCATAGTGCATCTACATGTAAAAGGCGGTTCTACGCATTAAATTAAAATATAAATGGCATTATTATATTTGGATGAGATCATGAATTTTGCAAATTTGCGTATGGACGAAAATCGGTCTATCAGACACCCATACTCTATTGAATTCTAGCATGTGCATGTGTTTATTTCATATTATCGATCCATAGAGTGAGAGCGGTTTGAAATACAGGCAATGGATGCTTTTGCAATTCATATATAAACATTAATTAGTGCACTCCATGTTGTTAGTGTGAAGCACTTTATACATTTGTCACTTGCATGGATACATTCCAAATTGCTAGCTACGAAATAAAATACATGTCGAATTCAACATAAAGGGGGTTTCGAAGATTCGAATTCATAGGAAGTGCATTCATCTATTTGAACCCGAGATAATGGCATTTGTAAATCAGATGTAAAAGGGGGCATCAATCTTTGTTGTGAGTTTGAACATGCTATATATATTCATACGCATATCTAACTTTTTTTTGCAACCAAGGAGATTATACCTGGAACCATGCATGAACTGAGGTAAGTTGCATATTTTTTAATATATACTCGTGTACAATGTACATTAAAATGTACCACCTCCATTCCAAAATAATCGTAGCTTTGGGATTTTCAAGAGTAAAGATTTGTGAAGTTTGACAAATCCTGAAAGTTCAATTCAAGAGAACCGAAAACATTAATGCTTCTGCTCCCAAATATTGAACGAAGCGCCAAATAGGCCTCTGGTCACCCGAAACCGCGCGAGACTAATGTTTTGGTGGTAGGAAATTACTGTCCTGACCCTGGCCTGTGTAGCCTATCGGCCTGATGTCCAAAGGTCTAAACCGGGTAGGTTTGTAGCTTCACCAAGACGCCAGTCTCAACCGCCTCCGAGAAGCATTCATACGCCATGGGGGCCTAAACACCCATGCACTCGGCCGAAATCTATCCCGCCCACATTTGGGACACCTGACATGACTGTCCTACCCCCAACCCGCAATATGTCCGAAATTTTAGATGGGGGCAAAGTTTATAACTTTCCCCAAATTTCAAACAAGCGCGTCTCAAAGCGAAACATTGTTCCCCCTTAGTTCCCCGCCTCCCTCCGTTTCCCCATTCATACTTCGTGGGCGCGAAAATGCCCTCTCCACCAGCCGCGAAACCCCAGCCTCCTCCGTCCCCCACCCCATAGCGGCTAATCCACCGCCTCCCTCCTCCATCACGCCGGAGCCGGTACCCCGACGTCGTCGTCCAACGCAACCGCAACCGCAATGCCCTCAAGGACTTAGGAGCTGAAGCCGAGGCAGAGCTGCCTCCACGACGCCGACGCCGACGTGCGCCATACCAGAACCACTCCGACCATGCCGTCCTGCGCCTCACAGCTGCGGCTCCACTGTCGCAACCGTCCACCGCACCGGAGCTGTTCCCGCTACACCGTCGTTCGCCGCCTCAGATCTGCTTCCCCGCCGCCGACAGACGGCCACCGCACCACACTCAACAACTTGGCCATGGGTTCGTCCAAGGCTGCACCGTCCTCCAGAACTTCTGGTTTCCGGCAAACAACAAGATCATCGGAAAAACAGAAGGAGGACACAGCACTGCCAGCAGAAAGAGGTACTCCTCTTCCCTTATTCGTGCAAATCTTACGTCTCCGCTCACACCGTATTCATCCCACGAAAGAAAATAGTTGAGCGCTTCTTACTGCATCTTCTTCATGATACTAAATGCACAAGGTTTCCTCCCTTTTACTAGTTCACCTTTGCTAGAGGTCAGTAGCCCACCTGGATTTCAATTCAGGGTCAGTCGAACCGCAACTAAAAGAAGCAGCACCCGCTTAGGTGCGCGGAGCACCTAGTCCTCCTATTCCCCGGGGAAGCGGCGCATCGGTGTCTATCATAGGGGTGTGGGGCGCAGGAGCTGCTTGCGCCCGATCTGGAGGTCGGCGGGGCTTGAATGGATGGCCGGGGGGGGGCGGTGCCAAGCACGGTGGTGCGGTGAGGTCGAGGGGAGGGCGCAGGCAGGGGAGGAATACTGGGCCGGTGGTCGCTGGCGTTTCGAGGAAGATCGTCAACACTGACTGGCTGGAGGTAGATGAAGGCGATCTGCCCGTTCTTTGTACATCGGACGGTGCAGAAAAAATGGACTGACCTATTTGCTTTCAGTCGACTGTTATTTTCATAGAATCCTGTAGTAATTGAGTGTGCCATGCATGTTGTAGAGCTATCATATGTCTCCCGTCATTTATTTCTCACCGACCTGCTATCTGCTACCTTTACACTGTACTAATTGTGCACACACTTCACCCATACTCACACTATTGTTTTTTATGCATGGGTATTTCAGACTCTGATGCAGTGTTGATGAATGCAGAAAAGAAAAGACAGAAGTCGCTCCAGTGTAATTCGAAGATAAGCACTAAGCGTTTCAGCGCTCTAATGGGTGCAGTGTCAGCAGTTGGAGACAGTAAACGTAGCTCTGCAGTTGATGATCTCAATTGCCACACACAACCATCCCAGGTGCTTGCTTTAACTTCGCGCTGTCAAATGTGGTTGCATGTTGCATATGGTGTCTAGCTTGTATTGCTTCCAATTTGGTTAAATTGCATCTGCTTACTTTACACATTATACCTTTGATAATGACATGCCTTCCTGTTTTTGATACATACTACATATGTCTATTAACCATGTTCGTACATCAAACTAATGCTCTTTTGTATCCCTCGTCAATCACTTATGATGAGACAGTCACCCGGGTGGGTTACTGTGAGACGCCCTACTCGTTTAAAGAGTGCAGTGTCATCCTCCCCACATGATTCTCAAGAAACAGCAAGGCTAAATGAAGATAGTCAACGTAGCTCTCTAGTTGATCACCGCAATTCCCCCACACCACCATCGCAGGTGCTTGCTCTTACTTGGCAGTGTGATATGTGGTTGCATGTTGCATATGGTGTCTACCTTGTAATGCTTCTAATTAGGGTAAATTGCATCTGCTTAGTTAACACATTATACCTGTGAATATGACATGCCTTCCTGTTTTTGGTACATACTACGTCTTTCTATTAACCATGTTCTTACATCAAACTACTTTTCTTGTGTATCCCTCATCAATGCTCCTAATTTGTTAAATTGCATCTCCTTAGCTTACACATTATACATGTGAATATGACACGCCTTCCTTTTTTTGGTACATACTACATCTGCCTATCACACCATGTTGTTACATCAAACTATTGTTCTTGTGTATCCTGCGTCTATCGCTTATGATGAGACAGTCACGCGCGTGGGTTAATATGAGACGCAATACTCTTATAAAGAATGCAATTTCATCCTCTCCACATGATTCTCAAGAAACAGCAAGCCTAAATGAAGATATTGAACGTTGCTCTGTACCTGAAGACAACACTTCCCCTACACCACCATCAAAGGTGCTTGCTCCAACTTCTCCGTGTGATATGTGGTTGCATGTTGCATACGGTGTCTAGCTTGTAATGCTTCTAATTAGGGTAAATTGCATCTGCTTAGTTTACACACTATACCTGTGAATATGACATGCCTTCCTATTTTTGGTACACACTACATCTATGTGTTAACCTTGTTCTTACATGAAACTACCTCTCTTCTGTATCCTGCATCAATCACTTACGATGAGTCACCTTTATTCGTTGCATATTGCATATTATTTCTAGCCTGTTGCCATGTA
This sequence comes from Triticum aestivum, assembly GCF_018294505.1. Lineage (NCBI taxonomy): Eukaryota > Viridiplantae > Streptophyta > Magnoliopsida > Poales > Poaceae > Triticum > Triticum aestivum. The sequence continues at coordinate 53,680,421 of NC_057807.1, read as the reverse complement.
TTGCTTCTAATTTGGTCAAATACATTTGTTAGGGCACCCTTTTAATTTGGCAGAGTGATATTGGTTTCATCTTTCATATGGTTTCTAGCTTGCATCGATTCTAACAAGTTCAAGCACCTTGTGCTTAGTTTACACTTTATACATCATACATGTCAATATGTCACGCCGTCCTGTTTTTCATACATATTCCATCCTCCTATCATGCGGCTGCCTTACATGAAAGTAGTGTTCGTCAGTATCATGCATCAATAAGTTCTGAAGAGCAAATTTTATTCCTTTTTCTTGTGGGTTTGACTTGACAAGGCAAAATCAAGAAAGAGGAAGGAAAAGAGTAAGGAAGGCGATGATGGTGGTCCTCTGCAGCAACGTAAACGGAGCATCTGTACCGATTCTCCTTGTACTGATAGTGCATTACATGGTCCAAGTCTCCGCTCCCCTACTCCACCATCCAAGGTGCTTGCTCTAACTTGGCAGTGTGATATCTGGTTGCATGTTGCATATGGTGTCTAGCTCGTATTGCTCCTAATTAGTGTAAACTGCATCTGCTTAGCTTACACATGATACATGTGAATATGACACGCTTTCCTGTTTTTGGTACATACTATATCTGTCTATCACACCATGTTCTTACATGAAACTACTCTTCTTGTGTATCCTGCATCAGTCACTTATGATGGGACACCTTTAAGTTGGCAGTGTGATATTGGTTTGCGTCTTGAATATGATTTCTAGCATGTATTGCTTCTAGTTTGATGAACGCCACCTATGACGAGACAGTTTTAACTTGGCAGAGTGATATTGATTGCACCTTCCATATGGTGTCTTGCAGTGTTTCTAATTTGTTGAAGTGCCTTCTGCTTAGTTACCACATCATAGGTGTGAATATGTCAAGCCGTCCATTTTTTCGTACATATTCCATCCTCGTATCATGACTTTGCCTTTCATCAGAGTAGTGTTCGTCAGTATCATGCATGAATGAGTTCTGAAGAGCGAATGATATTCCTTTTTCTTGTCGGTATGACCTCACAATGCAAAATCAATAAAGCTGAAGGAAATTGGCAAGGCATTGGATGATGGTGGTCCTTCCGAGCAACTGAAACGGAGGTTCTCTACAGATTCTACTCCGCCATCCTCCCAACAAGATTCGCAAGACAACGCAAGGCTAGACAGTCAACGTAGCTGTGTAGATGATGAGCACATCTCCCCTACTCCACCATCACAGGTGCTTGCTCTAACTTGGCACTATTATATGTGGTTGCATGTTGCGTATGATGTCTAGCTTGTATTGCTTCTAACTTTGTTGAATTGCATCTGCTTACTTTACACATAATGCCTGTGAATATGACATGTGTTCCTGTTTCTACATCAGACTACTATTCTTGCATATCCCGCATCAGTCACTTATGATAAGGCACCTTTAAGTCGCCACTGTGATATTGGTTGTGTCTTGCATATGATTTCTAGCATATACTGCTTCTAATTTGTTGAAACGCCATACAGTTTGAACTTGGCAGAGTGATATTGGTTGCATCTTTCATATGGTGTCTAGCTTGCAGTGCTTCTAATTTGTTGAAATGCCTTCTGCTTAGTTACCACATCATAGGTGTGAATATGTCACACCATCCTGTTTTTCATACATATTCCATCCTCGCATCATGTGTTTGCCTTTCATCCGAGTAGTGTTCGTCAGTATCATGCATGAATGAGTTCTGAAGAGCGAATTTTATTCCTTTTTCTTATCGGTTTGACTTCACAATGCAAAATCATTACAGCTGAAGGAAATTAGTCCGGCAGTGGATGATGGTGGTCCTTCGGAGCAACTCAAACAGGGGGTCTCTACAGATTCTACTCCGCCATCCTCCCAACAAGATTCGCAAGACAACACAAGGCTGGACAGTCAACGTAGCTGTGTAGATGATGAGCACATCTCCCCTACTCCACCATCACAGGTGCTTGCTCTAACTTGACACTATTATATGTGGTTGCATGTTGCGTATGATGTCTAGCTTGTATTGCTTCTAACTTGAATTGCATCTGCTTACTTTACACATAATGCCTGTGAATATGACACGTGTTCCTGTTTCTAGAACATACGTGTACATGATGAGCACATCTCCCCTACTCCACCATCACAGGTGCTTGCTCTTACTTGGAACTGTTATACGTGGTTGCGTTTTCCGTATGATGTCTAGTTTGTATTGCTTCTGATTATGTAGAATTGCATCTGCGTAGCTTACAACTTATACCTGCAACGATCACTTACCCATAAGACACATTTAACTTGGGACTGTGATGTAGGTTGCATCTTGCATTGTCTTCTAGCTTGTACTGCTTCTAATTTCTTGAAATGGCACTTACGACGAGACACTTTTTACCTGATAGAGTGATATTGGTTGCATGTTCATATGGTGCCTAGCTTTCATTTCTTCTAATTTTGTTGAAATGCCTTCCGCTTACTGTTTTTTCATACATATTCCATCCTCCTATCGTACGTGTGAATATGAAACGCTGTCTTTTTTTGTATATATTCCATCCTCCTATCCTGCGCTTGCCTTACATCAAAGTAGTGTTCGTCTGTATCATGCATCAACCAGTTATGCAGAGCTAATTTTATTCATCTTCTTGTGGTTTTGACTTCATAAGGCAATATCAGAAAATAGGAAGGAAAAGAGTAAGTTAGGGGATGTTGGTGGTACTCCGCACCGACGCAAACAGAGACTCTCTAGATTTGCCACTGCTACTGCTAATGAAGTTGAAGTCCCAAGTCTACATGATGAGTTCATCTCCCGCACTCCACCATCGCAGGTGCTTGCTCTAAGTTGACAGTGTGATAATTGGTTTCATGTTGCATATGTTGTCTAGCCTGTATTTCTTCTATTTTGATTAAATTGCACCTGCTGAGTTTATACGTTATACATGTGCATATGACATGGCTTTCTGTGTCTAGAATACACTGCATCTATCTATCATACCATGTTCTTACATCAAAGTACTGCTGTTGTGTATCCCGCATCAGTAACTCATGATTGGACGCTTTTAACATGGCAGTTTGATAGTGGTTGCATCTTGCATTGATTTCTACGTTGTACTGCTTCTAATTTTTCGAATTGCCACTTATGACAAGACACTTTTAACTTGGCAGAGTAATATTGGTTGCATCTTTCATATGGTGTCTAGCTTGCATTACTTCTATTTTCTTGAAAATCCTTCTGCTTAGTTTGCACATCGTAGCTGTGAATATGTCATGCCGTCCTGTTTTTCTTACATATTCCATCCTCATACGGTTGTCTTACATCAAAGTATTGCTTGTCTGTATCATGCATCAATGAGTTCTGAAGAGTGATTTTATTCTTTTGTGTTGTGGGTACAGCTTGACATGGCAAAGTCAAAAAAGAGCAAGGAAAATAATATAGTAGGGAGTGCTGTTACTCGTCGGGTGAAACGGAAAAGGTTCTGCCGTCGAGATTCTGCTGGTACTTATAGTGCAGTAGAAGGTCCAAGTCCACCGGCTAAATCTACAAACACAGTATCACCTGCTCCACCAGCTGCAGCATCCGCTTCAACTGTACCAGCATCTCAACCAGTTACTCGTTCGTTTGCTCCGGAACTGGCCAGTTCCCAAGCTGCCTTCACACCTAACACTACTTCCGAAGCACTGCTGACACAACAGGACTTGGCAAGATCAGATGAACCTCATGAGCATCAACACCAAGACGGTACCTGACCGAGTCAAGTTGCAGTTGCATGCTCCTTTATATGTACTCTCACAGTTTGATGTACACTAACACTTTCCATATTCGTTGTTGAACTAGCACCACGGCGCAAGCGGAAACAGACATCAGGGATAATGCTTGACAGATTAACAAAATCTAAAGGAGGAAGAATGGAGATCCATTTTGAGGCAGGTTTAAAAAGGCCACGTGATGCTACAGAGTCAGCCAAGTTAGTATCAGAGGCAGCCGTTGCCGTTAGGTGTCATGCGCGTATCCTCCCAACGTGGATCCAGTACAGGAATGAGAAAGACAATACCCAGTTTAACACCTTCCTTGACCATTTATCCGTAAGTAATGTTATTCATCGCAATTAGTAATATTGTCTTGCTCTGTCCCATACTTTCTAGCTTCCTCCTAATAAGACTCACATTCTTTTTTCAACAGATGAGGTTCAAGTTGGATCCGAAAGATGATGCAACTAAACAAGCATGCACTCATGTTTTTCAGTCTGCTCTGCGACAGTATCGGTACCACCTTAGAAAATCTCACTTTGAAGGCAAGGCTAACAATGAAATCGCCCAAACATCTCCAGTGGAATATATTACAGATGAAGACTGGACAGCCCTCGTTAAACACTGGTCTGATCCAAAGTATCAGGTAGGCTATATGTATTTGATCAGACCACATATTGAACTTGTATTTATGTATGTGCCTTACAAGTGTATCTTCTTCTAGGCTAACTGTTTGAAGAACAAAACCAACCGTTCTAAAGTGAAATTCCAACAGACAACAGGATCTCGTAGCTATATTGCACACTGCGAGGCTCTTGTAAATAGCTGCTACTTCCTTCTTTTTTTGTGCCATATTATCGTATCTATATTGACTTGTTCCAAATACAGAGGAAAGCCCGTGCGGACCAAAAAGAACCTGAACCGAATGCAGTGCAAATCTTCAAGGATTGCCACACCAGCAAGATGAAGGGCATGAGCACACCAGTTCAAGCCGCTGTTGTAAGTCCTTACTCCTCCTGCCTTGAACTGATTGGTACTGTGATGTGTTCATTTAACTACTTGGTTTGCAGCCAATGTCAGTTACTCTGTTCACTTTTATACACAGTTGTCTTAACGTATCATTTCACCTTACATGGTTTAAAAGAGATGAAGGATATTCTTTTGGTCTTGATCTGTAATCTAGTTGTTATGTTCACGTGCGCACACAATGATAAAATAGCCTGTTTGTTTTATATCTGTTTGCCCATGATATGAATGATGTCATACTATGTTCATCCTACTTTAAACCATGTCTCTTTATCCTTAGATGTCAACGAATGTGAGGAAATAGACAATACAGTAGGCATGCTACATGGACATATGTTCCGAAAGTGATTTTATTATGTAGTTGGCACTACAATACATGCTAATGTATTACAGTAGTTCACCAAAATAAGTTATGTATAAACGTTTAACCTACTTTGTTTGTTTTTGTCTCATTAGTAACTTATCTGGTACACTAATCTACAAGTTCAAACTTTCAGGAAGCTATGGAACAAATGATTGAACAGCCACAACCACCTGAAGGTGACGAGGCTACTACAGGCACAATGTCACCTCTTGCTGCAGTGCGTCAGTATCTCTCCACTAACAGTGCAAAAAGCACCTTCCTGCGTAATTCTGGGTTGGTTGTCAAGGTAACCTCGTCCAAATCGCCTACTGAACAAAATCTTCCTGCTAGACAGAGTGATATATCTGTGCTCCAGACACAAGTCCAATCCCTAATGGACGTTGTTTCGGAAACAAGAATAGTGGTTGAGAAATGTCGTCAAGATATGAATGGTTTTGAAACCAGACTATCAGACATTCGCTTCGTTGTTGAAGAGCAATGGCGGAAAAAAGGTGGAGATCGTGCTGCTCCATCAGATTCTACAGCCTGAAACATTAGCACTCAGGTCAAATGATCTGTGCTTCTATACATCTGATGGTGCTTTTATCTGGAAGGACTGTAAACTTTATGCCAACAGGCCTTTTGTTGTATGATTGGAATTTATTTTGTTGTGATACAACATTTATGATGCTGCCACAGGCTGCAGTAATTATGACGCTATTTTTGTATAGTGTAGGTTTATCTTAGTAATGTATTCGGCCGAAAGCTTCGTAGGAGCCCAACATGCCAACATTCGTCGGGCCCATTCCAATTGGGCTAAAAACGATTACGGGCCGAAATTGGCATGTAGCCCACTAAAAATATCTGGGCTTAAATTAGCATAAGCTTTCAAATTTTTCTGGTAGGCCTGTGCCCATAGTGGGCCTTTAACAGGCCTAAACATAATTTGGGCCCTCAGTAAAAATAGGCCGTTTACAGGTGTAAATATCTCGAGCCCATAAAAAACATGGGCCTTTAATAGACCGAAAGTGAGATTGGGCCCTGATTGTGCCAAATAACCCACTGGACTTAGCAGGCCGAAATGGTGGCCCATTTACGATGCGGATATTTGACAGGCCGAAATTCGGACGGGCCGTAAATGCGCCGACCTAATACACGGGCCTTTAACAGGCCGGAACTTCGGTCGGGCTAGATTATCGTCATTTTTATATGGGCCGTTAATGGGCCCGATATGACGTTGGGCCACATATGGCCCATGGTTTACGTCCGGCGTTAACAGGCCGAAAATGACAACAGGCCGAAAGTGGCCCAAATCTATAGTGGGCCTCTAACAGGCCGAATGACAGACATGGCCGAATATGACCCAAATCCTTCACGGTCGTTTATGGGCCGAAAGTTTTGATGGCCTGTAAATGGGCCCAAATGAAGCCGGACCTTTAACAGGCCGGAAATACACCGGGCCGTAATTCGGCCCAATTACTTAGCGGACTGTTAACGGGCCAGAAGTGACCATGGGCCGCATTGATGACAAGTTTAGACCAGGCCGTTGACGGGCCGATTTGACAGAGAATGTTGGGCCTTTAGCTGGGCCGGCCCATTATGGTCTGCAGAATCTTGTGGGCCTTTAGCTGGGCCGGCCCATTGTGGTCCGCAAAATCTTGTGGGCCTTTAGCTGGGCCGGCCCATTATGGTCCGCTAAATTTTGTGGGCCTTTAGCTGGGCCGGCCCATTATGGTCCGCTAAATCTTATGGGCCTTCGGTTGGGCCGACCCATTTAAACTTTGTGGGCCACTTTTGGGCCGGTCCACGTGTCAACATATCATAGGCCCATCTCGACCGTTGGATGAGTGACACCTGTGCCAACGTGGAGCTGACACATGGATCCGTCAACCAATGAGAATTTTACACGTGGAAAATCGGCATTGGTCGTGGCTGTTAACGGGTTATGGGATCCATAATCCGACCCGATAGCTTAACGGCGTTCCGTTATGGTGGATGCCACGTGTCGGTCACCCTTGACGAAAGCACTTCTGTGACGCGTGATTTATCGTCATGGAAGTGGACACTTCCATGATGATAATTTTGGTAATGTCATGGAACACTTCTACAACGGCACATGTATGACTATCTTGATTCTGCCATAAATTTGTCATGGATGTACATGCATGACAAAAAACGCGACCTACTATGACAAACATGTATCATCACGGAAGTGTATTTTTTTGTAGTGGTAGTAACTTAATCTGAAGTTTCGTGATCATCATCATTAGCTTTCTCACTAATTGGTGTAGAAATCACTGGAACTAATTTCTGTGATGAACTACTTACCAATTCGGGAGAAGGTACAATTACCTTATCAAGCTCTACTTTCCTCCCACTCACTTCTTTCGAGAGAAACTCTTTCTCTAGAAAGGATCCATCTTCGCAACGAATAACTTGCCTTTTGGATCTGTGATAGAAGGTGTACCCAATAGTTACCTTTTGGGTATTCTATGAAGACGCACTTCTCCGATTTGGGTTCGAGCTTATCAGGTTGAAACTTTTTCACATAAGCATCGCGGCCCCAAACTTTAAGAAATGACAACTTTGGTTTCTTGCCAAACCACAGTTCATAAGGCGTCCTCTCAACGGATTTTGATGGTGCCCTATTTAAAGTGAATCAGCTGTCTCTAATGCATAACCCCATAACGATAGTGGTAAATCGATAAGAGACATCACAGATCGCACCATATCCAATAAAGTGCGGTTACGACGTTCAGACACACCATAACGCTGTGGTGTTCCATGTGGCGTGAGCTGTGAAACTATTCCACGTTGTTTTATATGAAGGCCAAACTCGTAACTCAAATATTCTTCTCCACGATTAGATCGTAGAAACTTTATTTTCTTGTTACGATGATTCTTCCCTTCACTCTGAATTTCTTTAAACATTTCAAATGTTTTAGACTTGTGTTTCATTAAGTAGATATACCCATATCTGCTCAAATCATCTGTGAAGGTCAGAAAAATAACGATACTCGCCACGAGCATCAACACTCATTGGATCGCATACATCGGTATGTATTATTTCCAATAAATCAGTAGCTCGTTCCATTGTTCCAAAGAACGGAGTTTTAGTCATCTTACCCAAGAGGCACGGTTTGCAAGCATCAAATGATTCGTAATCAAGTGATTCCAAAAACCCATCAGCATGGAGTTTCTTCATGCGCTTTACACCGATATGACCCAAACGACAGTGCCACAAATAAGTTGCACTATCATTATCAACTTTGCATATTTTGGCATCAATATTATGAATATGTGTATCACTACCATTGAGATCCAACAAACTATTTTCATTGGGTATATGACCATTGAAGGTTTTATTCATATAAACAGAACAACAATTATTCTCTGACTTTAAATGAATAACCGTATTGCAATAAATATGATCAAATCATATTCATGCTCAATGCAAACGCCAAATAACATTTATTTAGGTTTCAACACTAATCCTGAAAGTATAGGGAGTGTGCGATGATGATCATATCAATCTTGGAACCACTTCCAACACACATCGTCACTACACCCTCAACTAGTCTCTGTTTATTCTGTAACTCCTGTTTCGAGTTACTAATATTAGCAACCGAACAAGTATCAAATACTCACGAGCTACTATAAACACTAGTAAGGTGCACATCAATAACATGTATATCAAATATACCCTTGTTCACTTTGCCATCCTTCTTATCCACCAAATATTCAGGGTATTTCCGCTTCTAGTGACTATTTCTTTTGCAGTAGAAGCACTCAGTTTCAGGCTTTGGTCCAGCTTTGGGCTCCTTCATGGGAGTGACAACTTGCTTGCCATTCTTCTTGAAGTTCCCTTTCTTTCCCTTTGCCCTTTTCTTGAAACTAGTGATCTTGTTTAATCATCAACACTTGATGCTTTTTCTTGATTTCTACCTTCGTTGATTTCAGCATCACGAAGAGCTCGGGAATCGTTTTCGTCATCCCTTGCATACTATAGATCATCATGAAGTTCTAGTAACTTAGTGATGGTGACTAGAGAACTCTGTCAATCACTCTTATCTGGAAGATTAACTCCCACTTGATTCAAGTGATTTTAGTACTCAAACAATCTAAACACTTGCTCGCTAGTTGAGCAATTCTCCTCCATCTTTTAGGCGAAGTATTTGTCAGAGGTCTCATACCTCTTGACACGGGCATGAGTCTAAAATATCAATTTCATCTCATGGAACATCTCATATGTTCCGTGACGTTTCAAAAAAAAAAACGTTTTTGTAGTCCCGATTCTAAGCCATAAAGCATGGTGCACAAAACTATCAAGTATCATCATATTGAGCTAGTCAAACATTCATAACGTCTGCATCTGCTCTTGCAATAGGTCTGTCACCTAGCGGTGCATCAAGGACATAATTCTTCTATGCAGCAATGAGGATAAACCTCAGATCACGGACCAAGTCCGCATCATTGCTACTAACATCTTTCAACTTAGTTTCCTCTAGGAACACATATAAAAACATAGGGAAGCAAAAACATAGGGAAGCAACAACGTGAGCTATTGATCTACAACAGAATTTGCAAAATACTACCAGGACTAAGTTCATGATAAATTAAAGTTCAATTAATCATGTTACTTAAGAACTCCCACTTAGATAGACATCTCTCTAATCATCTAAGTGATCACATGATCCAAATCAACTAAACCATAACCGATCATCACGTGAAATGGAGTAGTTTTCAATGGTGAACATCACTATGTTGATCATATCTACTATATGATTCATTCTCGACCTTTCGGTCTCAGTGTTCCGAGGCCATATCTGCATATGCTAGGCTCGTCAAGTTTAACCTGAGTATTCTGCGTGTGCAAAACTGGCTTGCACCCGTTGTAGATGGACGTAGAGCTTATCACACCCGATCATCACGTGGTGTCTGGGCACGATGAACTTTGGCAATGGTGCATACTCAGGGAGAACACTTTTATCTTGAAATTTAGTGAGAGATCATCTTATAATGCTACCATCAATCAAAGCAAGATAAGATGTATAAAGGATAAACATCACATGCAATCAATATAAGTGATATGATATGGCCATCATCATCTTTGTGCTTGTGATCACCATCTCCGAAGCCACCGTCATGATCACCATCGTCATCGACGCGACACCTTGATCTCCATCATAGCATGGTTGTCGTTTTGCCACCTATTGCTTCTACGACTATCGCTACCGCTTAGTGATAAAGTAAAGCAATTACAGGGCGATTGCATTGCATACAATAAAGCAACAACCATATGGCTCCTGCCAGTTGCCAATAACTCGGTTACAAAACATGATCATCTCATACAAAAATATAGCATCACGTCTTGACCATATCACATCACAACATGCCCTGCAAAAACAAGTTAGACGTCCTCTTACTTTGTGTGCTGCAAGTTTTACGTGGCTGCTATGGGTTGAGCAAGAACCGTTCTTACCTACGCATCAAAACCACAACGATAGTTTCGTCAAGTTAGCTATTTTAACCTTCTCAAGGACCGAGTGTAGCCACACTTGGTTCAAGTAAGTTGGAGAAACTGACACCCGCCAGCCACATGTGCAAGCACGTCGGTAGAACCAGTCTCGCGTAAGCGTACGCGTAATGTTGGTCCAGGCGCTTCATCCCAACAATACCGTCAAACCAAAGTATGACATGCTGGTAAGCAGTATGACTTGTATCGCCCACAACTCACTGTGTTCTACTCATGCATATAACATCAACGCATAAACCTAGGCTCTGATACCACTCTTGGGGAACATAGTAATTTCAAAAAAATTTCCTACACACACGCAAGATCATGGTGATGCATAGCAACAAGAGGGAAGAGTGTGTCCACGTACCCTCGTAGACCGAAAGCGGAAGCGTTATAACAACGCGGTTGATGTAGTCGTACGTCTTCACGGCCCGACCGATCAGGCACCGAAACTACGACACCTCCGAGTTCTAGCACATGTTCAGCTCGATGACGTCCCTCGAACTCCGATCTAGCCGAGTGTCGAGGGAGAGTTCTGTCAGCATGACGGCGTGGTGACGATCTTTATGTAGAATTGCATCTGCGTAGCTTACAACTTATACCTGCAACGATCACTTACCCATAAGACACATTTAACTTGGGACTGTGATGTAGGTTGCATCTTGCATTGTCTTCTAGCTTGTACTGCTTCTAATTTCTTGAAATGGCACTTATGACGAGACACTTTTTACCCGATAGAGTGATATTGGTTGCATGTTCATATGATGCCTAGCTTTCATTTCTTCTAATTTTGTTGAAATGCCTTCCGCTTACTGTTTTTTCATACATATTCCATCCTCCTATCGTACGTGTGAATATGAAATGCTATCTTTTTTTGTATATATTCCATCCTCCTATCTTGCGCTTGCCCTACATCAAAGTAGTGTTCGTCTGTATCATGCATCAACCAGTTATGCAGAGCTAATTTTATTCATCTTCTTGTGGTTTTGACTTCATAAGGCAATATCAGAAAATAGGAAGGAAAAGAGTAAGTTAGGGGATGTTGGTGGTACTCCGCACCGACGCAAACTGAGACTCTCTAGATTTGCCACTTCTACTGCTAATGAAGTTGAAGTCCCAAGTCTACATGATGAGTTCATCTCCCTTACTCCACCATCGCAGGTGCTTGCTCTAAGTTGATAGTGTGATAATTTGTTTCATGTTGCATATGTTGTCTAGCCTGTATTTCTTCTATTTTGATTAAATTGCACCTGCTGAGTTTATACGTTATACATGTGCATATGACATGGCTTTCTGTGTCTAGAATACACTGCATCTATCTATCATACCATGTTCTTACATCAAAGTACTGCTGTTGTGTATCCCACATCAGTAACTCATGATTGGACACTTTTAACATGGCAGTTTGATAGTGGTTGCATCTTGCATTGATTTCTACGTTGTACTGCTTCTAATTTTTTGAATTGCCACTTATGACAAGACACTTTTAACTTGGCAGAGTAATATTGGTTGCATCTTTCATATGGTGTCTAGCTTGCATTACTTCTATTTTCTTGAAAATCCTTCTACTTAGTTTGCACATCGTAGCTGTGAATATGTCATGCCGTCCTGTTTTTCTTACATATTCCATCCTCATATGGTTGTCTTACATCAAAGTATTGCTTGTCTGTATCATGCATCAAGGAGTTCTGAAGAGTGATTTTATTCTTTTGTGTTGTGGGTACAGCTTGACATGGCAAAGTCAAAAAAGAGCAAGGAAAATAATATAGTAGGGAGTGCTGTTACTCGTCGGGTGAAAAGGAAAAGGTTTTGGCGTCGAGATTCTGCTGGTACTTATAGTGCAGTAGAAGGTCCACTTCCACCGGCTAAATCTACAAACACAGTATCACCTGCTCCACCAGCTGCAGCATCCGCTTCAACTGTACTAGCATCTCAACCAGTTACTCATTCGTTTGCTCCGGAACTGGCCAGTTCCTAAGCTGCCTTCACACCTAACACTACTTCCGAAGCACTGCTGACACAACAGGACTTGGCAAGATCAGATGAACCTCATGAGCATCAACACCAAGATGGTACCTGACCGAGTCAAGTTGCAGTTGCATGCTCCTTTATATGTACTCTCACAATTTGATGTACACTAACACTTTCCATATTCGTTGTTGAACTAGCACCACGGCACAAGCGGAAATAGACATCGGGGATAATGCTTGACAGATTAACAAAATCTAAAGGAAGAAGAATGGAGATCCATTTTGAGGCAGGTTTAAAAAGGCCACATGATGCTATAGAGTCAGCCAAGTTAGTATCAGAGGCAGCCGTTGCCGTTAGGTGTCATGCGCGTATCCTCCCAACGTGGATCCAGTACAGGAATGAGAAAGACAATACCCAGTTTAACACCTTCCTTGACCATTTATCCGTAAGTAATGTTATTCATTGCAATTAGTAATATTGTCTTGCTCTGTCCCATACTTTCTAGCTTCCTCCTAATAAGACTCACATTCTTTTTTAACAGATGAGGTTCAAGTTGGATCCGAAAGATGATGCAACTAAACAAGCATGCACTCATGTTTTTCAGTCTGCTCTGCGACAGTATCGTCCACCTTAGAAAATCTCACTTTGAAGGCAAGGCTAACAATGAAATCGCCCAAACATCTCCAGTGGAATATATTACAGATGAAGACTGGACAGCCCTCGTTAAACACTGGTCTGATCCAAAGTATCAGGTAGGCTATATGTATTTGATCAGACCACATATTGAACTTGTATTTATGTATGTGCCTTACAAGTGTATCTTCTTCTAGGCTAACTGTTTGAAGAACAAAACCAACCGTTCTAAAGTGAAATTCCAACAGACAACAGGATCTCGTAGCTATATTGCACACTGCGAGGCTCTTGTAAATAGCTGCTACTTCCTTCTTTTTTTGTGCCATATTATCGTATCTATATTGACTTGTTCCAAATACAGAGGAAAGCCCGTGCGGACCAAAAAGAACCTGAACCGAATGCAGTGCAAATCTTCAAGGATTGCCACACCAGCAAGATGAAGGGCATGAGCACACCAGTTCAAGCCGCTGTTGTAAGTCCTTACTCCTCCTGCCTTGAACTGATTGGTACTGTGATGTGTTCATTTAACTACTTGGTTTGCAGCCAATGTCAGTTACTCTGTTCACTTTTATACACAGTTGTCTTAATGTATCATTTCACCTTACATGGTTTAAAAGAGATGAAGGATATTCTTTTGGTCTTGATCTGTAATCTAGTTGTTATGTTCACGTGCGCACACAATGATAAAATAGCCTGTTTGTTTTATATCTGTTTGCCCATGATATGAATGATGTCATACTATGTTCATCCTACTTTAAACCATGTCTCTTTATCCTTAGATGTCAATGAATGTGAGGAAATAGACAATACAGTAGGCATGCTACATGGACATATGTTCCAAAAGTGATTTTATTATGTAGTTGGCACTACAATACATGCTAATGTATTACAGTAGTTCACCAAAATAAGTTATGTATAAACATTTAACCTACTTTGTTTGTTTTTATCTCATTAGTAACTTATCTGGTACACTAATCTACAAGTTCAAACTTTCAGGAAGCTATGGAACAAATGATTGAACAGCCACAACCACCTGAAGGTGACGAGGCTACTACAGGCACAATGTCACCTCTTGCTGCAGTGCGTCAGTATCTCTCCACTAACAATGCAAAAAGCACCTTCCTGCGTAATTCTGGGTTGGTTGTCAAGGTAACCTCATCCAAATCGCCTACTGAACAAAATCTTCCTGATAGACAAAGTGATATATCTGTGCTCCAGACACAAGTCCAATCCTTAATAGACGTTGTTTCGGAAAGAAGAATAGTGGTTGAGAAACATCGTCAAGATATGAATGGTTTTGAAACTAGACTATCAGACATTTGCTTTGTTGTTGAAGAGCAATGGAGAAAAAAAGGTGGAGATCATGCTGCTCCATCAGATTCTACAACCTAAAACATTAGCACTCAGGTCAAATGATCTGTGCTTCTATACATCTGATGGTGCTTTTATTTGGAAGGACTGTAAACTTTATGCCAACAGGCCTTTTGTTGTATGATTGGAATTTATTTTGTTGTGATACAACATTTATGATGCTGCCACAGGCGGCAGTAATTATGACGCTATTTTTGTATAGTGTAGGTTATCTTAGTAATGTATTCGGCCGAAACCTTCGTAGGAGCCCAACATGCCAACATTCGTCGGGCCCATTCCAATTGGGCTAAAAACGATTACGGCCCGAAATTGGCATGTAGCCCACTAAAACTATCTGGGCTTATAAATTAGCATAAGCTTTCAAATTTTTCTGGTAGGCCTGTGCCCATAGTGGGCCTTTAACAGGCCTAAACATAATTTGGGCCCTCAGTAAAAGTAGGTCGTTTACAGGTGTAAATATCTCAAGCCCATAAAAAACATGGACCTTTAATAGACCGAAAGTGAGATTGGGCCCTGATTGTGCCAAATAACCCACTGGACTTAGTAGGCCGAAATGGTGGCCCATTTACGATGCGGATATTTCACAGGCCGAAATTCGGACGGGTTGTAAATGCGCCGACCTAATACACGGGCCTTTAACAAGCCGGAACTTCGGTCGGGCTAGATAATCATCATTTTTATATGGGCCGTTAATGGGCCCGATATGACGTTGGGCCACATATGGTCCATGGTTTACGTCCGGCGTTAACAGGCCAAAAATGACAACAGGCCGAAAGTGGCCCAAATCTATAGTGGGCCTCTAATAGGACGAATGATAGACATGGCCGAATATGACCCAAATCCTTCACGGTCGTTTATGGGCCGAAAGTTCTGTTGGCCTGTAAATGGGCCCAAATGAAGCCGGACCTTTAACAGGCCGAAAATACACCGGGTCGTAATTCGGCCCAATTACTTAGCGGACTGTTAACGGGCCAGAAGTGACCATGGGCCGCATTGATGACAAGTTTAGACCAGGCCGTTGACGGGCCGATTTGACAGAGAATGTTGGGTCTTTAGCTGGGCCGACCCATTATGGTCTGCAGAATCTTATGGGCCTTTAGCTGGGCCGGCCCATTGTGGTCCGCAAAATCTTGTGGGCCTTTAGCTGGGCCGGCCCATTATGGTCCACTAAATTTTGTGGGCCTTTAGCTGGGCCGGTCCATTATGGTCCGCTAAATCTTATGGGCCTTCGGTTGGGCCGACCCATTTAAACTTTGTGGGCCACTTTTGGGCCGGTCCACGTGTCAACATATCATAGGCCCATCTTGACCGTTGGATGAGTGACACCTGTGCCAACGTGGAGCTGACACGTGGATCCGTCAACCAATGAGAATTTTACACGTGGAAAATCGGCATTGGTCGTGGCTGTTAACGGGTTATGGGATCCATAATCCGACCCGATAGCTTAACGGCGTTCCGTTATGGTGGATGCCACGTGTCGGTCACCCTTGACGAAAGCACTTCTGTGACGCGTGATTTATCGTCATGGAAGTGGACACTTCCATGATGATAATTTTGGTAATGTCATGGAACACTTCTACAACGACACATGTATGACTATCTTGATTCTGCCATAAATTTGTCATGGATGTACATGCATGACAAAAAACGCGACCTACTATGACAAACATGTATCATCACGGAAGTGTATTTTTTGTAGTGGTAGTAACTTAATCTGAAGTTTCGTGATCATCATCATTAGCTTTCTCACTAATTGGTGTAGAAATCACTGGAACTAATTCTGTGATGAACTACTTACCAATTCGGGAGAAGGTACAATTACCTTATCAAGCTCTACTTTCCTCCCACTCACTTCTTTAGAGAGAAACTCTTTCTCTAGAAAGGATCCATCTTCGCAACGAATAACTTGCCTTTTGGATCTGTGATAGAAGGTGTACCCAATAGTTACCTTTTGGGTATTCTATGAAGACGCACTTCTCCCGATTTGGGTTCGAGCTTATCAGGTTGAAACTTTTTCACATAAGCATCGCGGCCCCAAACTTTAAGAAATGACAACTTTGGTTTCTTGCCAAACCACAGTTCATAAGGCGTCCTCTCAACGAATTTTGATGGTGCCCTATTTAAAGTGAATCAGCTGTCTCTAATGCATAACCCCATAACGATAGTGGTAAATCAATAAGAGACATCACAGATCGCACCATATCCAATAAAGTGCGGTTACGACGTTCAGACACACCATAACGCTGTGGTGTTCCATGTGGCGTGAGCTGTGAAACTATTCCACGTTGTTTTATATGAAGGCCAAACTCGTAACTCAAATATTCTTCTCCACGATTAGATCGTAGAAACTTTATTTTCTTGTTACGATGATTCTTCACTTCACTCTGAATTTCTTTAAACATTTCAAATGTTTTAGACTTGTGTTTCATTAAGTAGATATACCCATATCTGCTCAAATCATCTGTGAAGGTCAGAAAAATAACGATACTCGCCACGAGCATCAACACTCATTGGATCGCATACATCGGTATGTATTATTTCCAATAAATCAGTAGCTCGTTCCATTGTTCCAAAGAACGGAGTTTTAGTCATCTTACCCAAGAGGCACGGTTTGCAAGCATCAAATGATTCATAATCAAGTGATTCCAAAAACCCATCAGCATGGAGTTTCTTCATGCGCTTTACACCGATATGACCCAAACGACAGTGCCACAAATAAGTTGCACTATCATTATCAACTTTGCATATTTTGGGCATCAATATTATGAATATGTGTATCACTACCATCGAGATCCAACAAACTATTTTCATTGGGTATATGACCATTGAAGGTTTTATTCATATAAACAGAACAACAATTATTCTCTGACTTTAAATGAATAACCGTATTGCAATAAATATGATCAAATCATATTCATGCTCAATGCAAACGCCAAATAACATTTATTTAGGTTTCAACACTAATCCTGAAAGTATAGGGAGTGTGCGATGATGATCATATCAATCTTGGAACCACTTCCAACACACATCGTCACTACACCCTCAACTAGTCTCTGTTTATTCTGTAACTCCTGTTTCGAGTTACTAATATTAGCAACCGAACAAGTATCAAATACTCACGAGGTACTATAAACACTAGTAAGGTGCACATCAATAACATGTATATCAAATATACCCTTGTTCACTTTGCCATCCTTCTTATCCACCAAATATTCAGGGTATTTCCGCTTTCTAGTGACTATTTCTTTTGCAGTAGAAGCACTCAGTTTCAGGCTTTGGTCCAGCTTTGGGCTCCTTCATGGGAGTGACAACTTGCTTGCCATTCTGCTTGAAGTTCCCTTTCTTTCCCTTTGCCCTTTTCTTGAAACTAGTGATCTTGTTTAATCATCAACACTTGATGCTTTTTCTTGATTTCTACCTTCGTTGATTTCAGCATCACGAAGAGCTCGGGAATCGTTTTCGTCATCCCTTGCATACTATAGATCATCATGAAGTTCTAGTAACTTAGTGATGGTGACTAGAGAACTCTGTCAATCACTCTTATCTGGAAAGATTAACTCCCACTTGATTCAAGTGATTTTAGTACTCAAACAATCTAAACACCTTGCTCGCTAGTTGAGCAATTCTCCTCCATCTTTTAGGCGAAGTATTTGTCAGAGGTCTCATACCTCTTGACACGGGCATGAGTCTGAAATATCAATTTCATCTCATGGAACATCTCATATGTTCCGTGACGTTTCAAAAAAAAAAACGTTTTTGTACTCCCGATTCTAAGCCATAAAGCATGGTGCACAAAACTATCAAGTATCATCATATTGAGCTAGTCAAACATTCATAACGTCTGCATCTGCTCTTGCCAATAGGTCTGTCACCTAGCGGTGCATCAAGGACATAATTCTTCTATGGCAGCATGAGGATAAACCTCAGATCACGGACCAAGTCCGCATCATTGCTACTAAACATCTTTCAACTTAGTTTCCTCTAGGAACACATATAAAAACATAAGGGAAGCAAAAACATAGGGAAGCAACAACGTGAGTATTGATCTACAACAGAATTTGCAAAATACTACTAGGACTAAGTTCATGATAAATTAAAGTTCAATTAATCATGTTACTTAAGAACTCCCACTTAGATAGACATCTCTCTAATCATCTAAGTGATCACATGATCCAAATCAACTAAACCATAACCGATCATCACGTGAAATGGAGTAGTTTTCAATGGTGAACATCACTATGTTGATCATATCTACTATATGATTCATTCTCGACCTTTCGGTCTCAGTGTTCCGAGGCCATATCTGCATATGCTAGGCTCGTCAAGTTTAACCTGAGTATTCTGCGTGTGCAAAACTGGCTTGCACCCGTTGTAGATGGACGTAGAGCTTATCACACCCGATCATCACGTGGTGTCTGGGCACGACGAACTTTGGCAATGGTGCATACTCAGGGAGAACACTTTTATCTTGAAATTTAGTGAGAGATCATCTTATAATGCTACCATCAATCAAAACAAGATAAGATGTATAAAGGATAAACATCACATGCAATCAATATAAGTGATATGATATGGCCATCATCATCTTTGTGCTTGTGATCACCATCTCCGAAGCACCGTCATGATCACCATCGTCATCGACGCGACACCTTGATCTCCATCGTAGCATGGTTGTCGTTTTGCCACCTATTGCTTCTACGACTATCGCTACCGCTTAGTGATAAAGTAAAGCAATTACAGGGCGATTGCATTGCATACAATAAAGCAACAACCATATGGCTCCTGCCAGTTGCCAATAACTCGGTTACAAAACATGATCATCTCATACAATAAAATATAGCATCACGTCTTGACCATATCACATCACAACATGCCCTGCAAAAACAAGTTAGACGTCCTCTACTTTGTTGCTGCAAGTTTTACGTGGCTGCTATGGGTTGAGCAAGAACCGTTCTTACCTACGCATCAAAACCACAACGATAGTTCGTCAAGTTAGTGCTATTTTAACCTTCTCAAGGACCGAGTGTAGCCACACTTGGTTCAAGTAAAGTTGGAGAAACTGACACCCGCCAGCCACCTATGTGCAAAGCACGTCGGTAGAACCAGTCTCGCGTAAGCGTACGCGTAATGTTGGTCCAGGCCGCTTCATCCAACAATACCGTCAAACCAAAGTATGACATGCTGGTAAGCAGTATGACTTGTATCGCCCACAACTCACTTGTGTTCTACTCGTGCATATAACATCAACGCATAAAACCTAGGCTCTGATACCACTCTTGGGGAACATAGTAATTTCAAAAAATTTCCTACACACACGCAAGATCATGGTGATGCATAGCAACAAGAGGGAAGAGTGTGTCCACGTACCCTCGTAGACCGAAAGCGGAAGCGTTATAACAACGCGGTTGATGTAGTCGTACGTCTTCACGGCCCGACCGATCAGGCACCGAAACTACGACACCTCCGAGTTCTAGCACATGTTCAGCTCGATGACGTCCCTCGAACTCCGATCTAGCCGAGTGTCGAGGGAGAGTTCTGTCAGTATTGTCACTTTCATATACTAGTGGGAATTTTTCATTATAGAACTTGGCTTGTATATTCCAACGATGGGCTTCCTCAAATGCCCTAGGTCTTCATGAGCAAACAAGTTGGATGCACACCCACTTAGTTTTCAATTTGAGCTTTCATACACTTATAGCTCTAGTGCATCCGTTACATGGCAATCCCTACTCCTCGCATTGACATCAATTGATGGGCATCTCCATAGCCCGTTGATTAGCCGCGTCGATGTGAGACTTTCTCCTTTTTTGTCTTCTCCACATAACCCCCACCATCATATTCTATTCCACCTATAGTGCTATATCCATGGCTTGCGCTCATGTATTGCATGAGGGTTGAAAAAGCTGAAGCGCGTTAAAAAGTATGAACCAATTGCTTGGCTTGTCATCGGGGTTGTGCATGATGGGAACATTTTGTGTGATGAAAATGAAGTACGGCCAAACTATATGATTTTGTAGGGATAAGCTTGCTTTGGCCTTGTTGTTTTGAAAAGACATGATTGCTTTATTAGTACGCTCGAAGTATTATTGTTTTTTATGTCAAATGATAGACTATTGCTTTGAATCACTCGTGTCTTAATATTCATGCCATGATTAGACATATGATCAAGATTATGCTAGGTAGCATTCCACATCAAAAATTATCTTTTTTATCATCTACCTACTCGAGGACGAGCAGGAATTAATCATGGGGACGCTGATACATCTCCGTCGTATCTATAATTTTTGATTGTTCCATGCCAATATTCTTCAACTTTCATATACTTTTGGCAACCTTTTATACTATTTTTGGGACTAACATATTGATCCAGTGCCCAGTGCCAGTTCCTGTTTGTTGCATGTTTTATGTTTCGCAGAAAACCCATATCAAACTGAGTCCAAACAGGATAAAAACAGGCGGAGAATTATTTTGGAATATTTATGATTTTTGGGAAGTAAAATCAATGCGAGACGGTGCCCGAGGGGGCCAGGAGATAGGGGGCGTGCCCCAGGGAGGCAGGCGCGCCCTGGACTCTCCTGGGCCCCCCGTAAGGCGGTTGACGCTCTTCTTTTGCCGCATAATTTTATGAGAAAGATCTGGGCGAAAGATTCACCCCAATCGGAGTTATGGATCTCCGGATATAAAAGAAATGGTGAAGGGGCAGAATCAAAAAATGCAGAAACAGAGAGAGATAGATCCAATCTCGGAGGGGCTCTCGCCCCTCCCACGCCATGGGAGCCAAGGACCAGAGGGGAAACCCTTCTCCCATCTAGGAAGAAGGTCAAGGAAGAAGAAGAAGAAGAAGGGGGGCTCTCTCCCCCTTTCTTCCGGTGGCGCCGGAACACCGCCGGGGGCCATCATCATCACCGCGATCTACACCAACACCTCCATCATCTTCACCAACATCTCCATCACCTTCCCCCTTCTATATTCAGCGGTCCACTCTCCCACAACCCGCTGTACCCTCTACTTGAACATGGTGCTTTATGCTTCATATTATTGTCCAATGATGTGTTGCCATCCTATGATGTCTGAGTAGATTTTCATTGTCCTATTGGTGGTTGATGAATTGCTATGATTGATTTAATTTGCTTGTGGTTATGTTGCTGTCCTTTGGTTCCCATCATATGAGCGCGCACATGGATCACACCATAGGGTTAGTTGTATGTTGATATGACTATGTATTGGAGGGCAAGAGTGACAGAAGCTTCAACCTAGCATAGAAATTGATGCATACGGGATTGAAGGGGGACCAATATATCTTAATGCTATGGTTGGGTTTTACCTTAATGAACGTTAGTAGTTGAGGATGCTTGCTAATAGTTCCAACCATAAGTGCATAGAATTCCAAGTCAGGGATGACATGCTAGCAGTGGCCTCTCCCACATAAAACTAGTAAAGTAGTCAATTGCTTAGGGACAATTCCGCAACTCCTACCACCACTTTTCCACACTCGCTATATTTACTTTATTGCTTCTTTATCTAAACAGCCCCTACTTTTTATTTACGTGCTCTTTATTATCTTGCAAACCTATCCAACAACACCTACAAAGTACTTCTAGTTTCATACTTGTTCTAGGTAAAGCGAACGTCAAGCGTGCGTAGAGTCGTATCAGTGGCAGATAGGCCTTGAGAGAATATTTGTTCTACCTTTAGCTCCTCGTTGGGTTCGACACTCTTACTTATCGAAAGAGGCTACAACTATCCCGTATACTTGCGGGTCATCAATGCTCTCCACTTATTTGTGGTGCGTCAGGAGCACGCTCTTCAATAGGGTGACTCATCTGTTGACGAGTTCTACACATAGAGTTCTGCTATCTGGCGCCAGCTTGACTCTCTTCGGACAATTATTTGTGGATCTTGCCGCTGCTGTCAGACCATGCGGTCTGACTTGGAGTTTCAGCGTGTCCATGAGTTCTTAGCTCGCCTCCGCTTCGAGTTTGAGCCTCGACGTGCTCACTTGATTGCTCGTGGTCGTGTTCCTATCTCGGAGGTACTTGCTGAGCTTCGTGCTGAGGAGACCCGCCTTCGTTCTGCTGGATTGCTTGTGCTCCCTTCTGTATTGGCTGCTAGAGCTCCTATGTCGTCTGCTCGTCTCACTGCGCCACCGCTCCTGCCCACACCTTCAGGGGGGTGGGTCGCCCTCCTTATGTTGAGAAGGGCCGGTCGCGCCGTGACACCTTCTATGACTCCTGCTCTAGGCTATGTCACCCAGAGTCTGATTGACACCAGAAGCAGCGAAACCAGAGGCGCCCCTCTTCCAGTGGTGCTCCCGTGTCGTCGTCGACTCCTTTACTCACCGACCAGGACATTAGTGCGGCTCAAGCGCCTTCTGTCTTCCTCTGGCTCTTCATCGACGGGTTCTGCTACTGTTGTGACTGCTTTCACCACTTCATCACTGCCGGCATCTACACCGTCAGGTACATCTTCATGGGTTTTGGACTCTGGAGCTTCCTTTCATATGTCCTATGATTCTTTAGTGTGGTCTTCTCTTTGCTCTCTTGATTCTCCTATTAATGTTCTTACTGCCAATGTCACATCTCTTCCTGTTGCTAGTCGAGGTATTCTTTCCACTCCATCCTTTTTTTGTTCCTAGTGTTTCACATGTTCCTCGCCTTACCATGAATCTTTTTTTCCACTACCCAACTTACTGATTCTAGTTGTCGCGTCATTCTTAATACCGACTCTTGCTCCATTCAGGATCGTCGCACCAAGGTTTTGGTTGGTGCTGGCCCCCGGCGCCGTGAGCCAGAGGGACTTTGGGAGGTTGACTGGCTTTGTGTTCCTTCCACAACCACCACTTCTGCCAGCTCTCATGCTCTTGCTGCCTCCTCATATGCATCCTTCCAGTAGTGGCATCATCGCCTTGGTCACATCTGTGGCTCTCGCTTGTCATCATTAGTGCGTCACGGCCTCTTAGGGTCCGTATATGGAGATGTTTCTTTACATTGTAATGGTCGTAGACTTGGCAAACAGACCCAGTTACCTTATCCTACCAATTAGTCGCTATCTCAGCATCCTTTTGATTTAGTTCATTCTGATGTCTGGGGTCCTGCTCCCTTTGATTCAAAAGGTGGTCATCGCTACTATGTTTTGTTTATTGATGATTTCTCTCGGTACACTTGGCTCTGCTTCATGAAATCTCGTAGCGAGGTTCTCTCTATATACAAATGATTTTCTGCCATGGTTCACTCCCAGTTTTCCACGCCTATTCATACTTTTCGTGCTGACTCTGCAGGAGAGTTTATCTCCCAGCTGTTGCGTGGTTTTCTTGTGGAACAGGGTACTCTTGCCCAGTTCTCTTGTCCTGGTGCTCATGCTCAGAATGGCGTTGCAGAACGCAAGCATCGTCATCTGCTTGAGACGGCTCGTGCGCTGGTGATTGCCGCTTCCCTTCTGCCCCACTTTTGGGCTGAGGCTGTTTCTGCATCCACCTATCTCATCAACATTCAGCCTTTGACTATCCTGCATGGTGGTATTCCTATGGAGTGTCTCACTGGTTGTTCTCCTGACTATTCAGCTCTTTGTATGTTTGGATGTGTGTGGTATGTCCTTGCTCTACGAGAACGCACCAAACTGACTGCTCAGTCCGTTGAGTGTGTTTTCCTTGGCTACAGAAGTGCATGCTCTAGCCAATGCAACCAAAAGACCGATCTAATGGAAGAGACTAGGCAGCACATTATACGTCAACACTCCCCCTCACGTGTGTCTCCCTCAGGCCTAAACGTGGACCAAAAGTGGGCTGCAATTTAATTGCGCCAGCCGGGTCTTGAACTCAAGAGCTCTTGGCTCTGATACCATTTAGAAGTGCATGCTCTAGCCAATGCAACCAAAAGACCGATCTGATGGAAGAGACTTAGGCAGCACATTATACGTCAACATATGTCAACTGGAGTATTTCTCAACAATCCCTTGGATCTGCTCCAGAGTCAAGATTGGCAACAATTAGCAAGAATGAGCTACCTACAAATGACCACGAAACAAAGCAAAAATGGTGCTGGAGTGCACTGAGTCTTTTTAGCAAACATATGGTGTGCACCTCGTGAGCTGGCGATGGTTGATGTCAATGGGGGCAGAGCAGCATTGAACTGCACGCAGCCTGGGTAACGACCATCGAACTGCTTCGCCAATCTGTGCGTGATGGGAGGAGCAGGTGCTCCGGCCAGGTGAAGAAGAGCATCGGGGAGGAGAGGAACTGGCTCCCGTCGGCTCACAAGAGCAAGTGCTCCGGCCAGGTGAAGAAGAGCATCGGGGAAGAGAGGAACCGGCTCCCGACGACTCACCTATGATTGAGAGGTGAGGCAGACAGCTTGGAAATGTCTTTTGCTGTTGCCGGAGCACGTCGGGGAGGAGAGAAACCGGCTCCCGTCGGCTCACCTTTGATTGATAGGTTAGGCAGATAGTTTGGAACTGTCTTTTGCCGTCGCCGGAGCACTGGATGCCAGCCAAGAGAGGAGGGAGGGTGGGTAGCGTCACTAGAAGAGGAAAACGCGAGGGCTGGGCTGGTGGTGGAGGACGACGACGTCGGATCATGGCGAGAGAGGGGTTTGGGGAAGGTGCGACATCGACATCAAGTGTCGCCAGGGTGGTGGACAGCCGCAGGGGTGGGGAAGGCGGACGGTGGAGGGGTGTTGGCGGCGCGTGGCGGGGGCCGGCGGCTGATAACCCACAAGTATAGGGGATCGCAACAGTTTTCGAGGGTAGAGTATTCAACCCAAATTTATTGATTCGACACAAGGGGAGCCAAAGAATATTCTCAAGTATTAGCAGTTGAGTTGTCAATTCAACCACACCTGGATAACTTGGTATCTGCAACAAAGTATTTAGTAGCAAAGTAGTATGGAAGTAACGGTAACAGCAGCAGTTTTGTAGTAATTCTAATAGTGCCAGCGATAAAGTAAATAAGCAAAGCACAATATGTGAAAATATCATAGGCATTGGATCAGTGATGGATAATTATGTCGGATGCGATTCCTCCTGTAATAGTTATAACATAGGGTGACACAGAACTAGCTCCAGTTCATCAATGTAATGTAGGCATGTATTCCTAATATAGTCATACGTGCTTATGGAAAAGAACTTGCATGACATCTTTTGTCCTACCCTCCTGTGGCAGCGGGGTCCTATTGGAAACTAAGGGATATTAAGGCCTCCTTTTAATAGAGTACCGGACCAAAGCATTAACACATAGTGAATACATGAACTCCTCAAACTACGGTCATCACCGAGAAGTATCCCGATTATTGTCACTTCCGGGGTGTCGGATCATAACACATAATAGGTGACTATAGACTTGCAAGATAGGATCAAGAACTCACATATATTCATGAAAACATAATAGGTTCAGATCTGAAATCATGGCACTCGGGCCCTAGTGACAAGCATTAAGCATAGCAAAGTCATAGCAACATCAATCTCAGAACATAGTGGATACTAGGGATCAAACCCTAACAAAACTAACTCGATTCCATGGTAAATCTCATCCAACTCATCACTGTCCAGAAGGCCTACGATGGAATTACTCACGCATGGCGGTGAGCATCATGAAATTGGTGATGGAGGATGGTTGATGATGACGACGGCGACGAATCCCCCTCTCTGAAGCCCCGAACAGACTCCAGATCAGCCCTCTTGAGAGAGATTAGGGCTTGGCGACGGTTCCGTATCATAAAACGCGATGAAACTTTCTCTCTGATTTTTTTTCTCCACGAACGCAAATATATGGAGTTGGAGTTGAGGTCGGTGGAGGTCCAGGAGGCCCACGAGCCAGGGGCGCACCCTAGGGGGGGCGCCCCCCACCCTCATGGAAAGGGTTTGGGCCCCCTGGTGCTGATTCTTTCGGCAGTATTTTTTATTAATTCTGAAAATTTGCTCCGTGGATTTTTAGGTCATTCCGAGAACTTTTATTTCTGTAAAAAAATATCACCATGGTAGTTCTGCTGAAAATAGCGCAGTCCGGGCTAGTTCCATTCAAATCATGCAAGTTAGAGTCCAAAACAAGGGCAAACGTGTTTGGAAAAGTAGATACGATGGAGACGTATTAACTCCCCCAAGCTTAAACCTTTGCTTGTCCTCAAGCAATTCAGTTGACAAACTGAAAGTGATAAAGAAAAACTTTTACAAACTCTGTTTGCTCTTGTTGTTGCAAATATGTGAAGCCAGCATTCAAGTTTTCAGCAAAGATTATGAACTAACCATATTCACAATAACACTTAGGTCTCATGTTTACTCATCTCAATGGCATAATCAACTAGCGAGCAATAATAATAAATCTTGGATGACAACACTTTCTCAAAACAAGCATAATATGATATAACAAGATGGTATCTTGCTAGCCCTTTCTGAGACCGAAAAACATAAATGCAGAGCACCTTTAAAGATCAAGGACTGACTAAACATTGTAATTCAAGGTAAAAGAGTTCCAGCCACAGTCATACCCAATATAAATTAATAGTAATGCATGCAAATGACAGCTATGCTCTCCAGTGGGTGCTTTTTAATAAG
This sequence comes from Triticum aestivum, assembly GCF_018294505.1. NCBI lineage: Eukaryota > Viridiplantae > Streptophyta > Magnoliopsida > Poales > Poaceae > Triticum > Triticum aestivum. The sequence goes on along the minus strand of NC_057807.1, from coordinate 53,653,292 downwards.
AGGGTGATGACTCAACATAAAAGTAAATAGATAGGCCCTTCGCAGAGGGAAGCAGGGATTTGTAGAGGTGCCAGAGCTCGATTTTAAAATAGAGATAAATAACATTTTGAGCGCTATACTTTTAATGTCAACATAACAACTGAGAGATCTCGATATCTTCCATGCTACACACATTATAGGCGGTTCCCAAACAGAATGGTAAAGTTTATACTCCCCCGCCACCAACAAGCATCAATCCATGGCTTGCCTGAAACAATGGGTGCCTCCAACTAACAACAATCCTGGGGGAGTTTTGTTTGCAATTATTTGATTTGATTTGAGCATGGGACTAGGCATCCCGGTGACCAACCATTTTCTCGTGAATGAGGAGCGGAGTCCAATCCTCTTGAGAATAACCCGCCTAACATGGAAGATACAGACAACCCTAGTTGATACATGAGCTGTTCGAGCATACAAAACATAATTTCACTTGAAGGTTTGGAGTTTGGCACATACAAATTTACTTGGAACGGCAGGTAGATACCACATATAGGAAGGTATGGTGGACTCATATGGAATAACTTTGGGGTTTATGGAGTTTGGATGCACAAGCAATATTCCCGCTTAGTACAGGTGAAGGCTAGAAAGAGACTAGGAAGCGACCAACTAGAGAGCGACAATAGTCATGAATATGCATTAAAATTAATCAACACTGAGTGCAAGCATGAGTAGGATATAATCCACCATGAACATAAATACTATGAAGGCTATGTTGATTTTGTTTCAACTACATGCGTGAACATGTGCCAAGTCAAGTCACTCGAATCATTCAAAGGAGGATACCACCCTATCATACCACATCACAACCATTTTAATAGCATGTTGGCATGCAAGGTAAACCATTATAAGCTCCTAGCTAATTAAGCATGACATAAGCAACTATAATCTCTAATTGTCATTGCAAACATGTTTATTCATAATAGGCTGAATCAGGAACGATGAACTAATCATATTTACAAAAACAAGATAGGTCAAGTTCATACGAGCTTCTCTCATCACAATCAGTCCATCATATATCGTCATTATTGCCTTTCACTTGCATGACCGAACGGTGTGGATAATAATAATAGTGCACGTGCATTGGACTAAGCTGGAATCTACAAGCATTTAATTCAAGGGAGAAGACAAGGTAATATGGGCTCTTGGTTAAATCAACAATCATGCATATGAGAGCCACTAAACATTTTCATCATGGTCTTCTCCTCTCGACCCCCAAAGGAAAGAAAAGAAATAAAACTATTTACACGGGAAAGCTCCCAACAAGCAAAAGAAGAATGAGAAATCTTTTTGGGTTTTCTTTTAATTACTACTACAAGCATGGAAAGTAAACTAGCTAAAAGCTACAACTAATTTTTTTTGGTTTTCTTAAAGTTTATCAAACACACAAGAAGAAAGCTAGAAAAAGAAAATAAACTAGCATGGATAGTACAATGAAAAAGTATGAGCACCGACAACTACCATGAGTGTGTGAACATGAATGTAATGTCAGTGAGAAATACGTACTCCCCCAAGCTTAGGCTTTTGGCCTAAGTTGGTCTATGCCCATGGATCACGACTACTCTCTCCGGTGTACTGAGGAGTGTCATCATACTGCCACTGGCTGGCGATCTCCTCCGGATCCCACTGATAAAATGATGGACGATAACGGTCAAGTGGTGGTTCCGGCTCAGGCTCCGGGGCTGATGTCTGGCCCCGGTACGCAGCATAAATGGCCTCCGGCAAGATGAGGTAAGTGCATGTAGTTAAGTGAAACAAAGAGGGTGCAGGCAGGATAATAGTCTCACTGTGTTTCTTATGAAATCTCAAATTATACTCAAGCGACTTCTCATCATTTTTAACAATAAACTCATGTGCTACCATGCTCTTATAATCTGGAAAAGTAGGGGGCAACAACTTTTCCTCTTTCTCATAATGCCTAATAGGTATCTTGAAGTGTTTAGCAAGGCGTGAAGCATAGATACCTCCAAAGATGGGGCCCTTTGTACGATTCAGACTTAATCGTTTAGCAATAATGGCGCCCATACTAACAGAGTTATCGCGAAATAAAGCATGGAACAAAAATAATATCCAGAACACTAAGGTTTCCACAGTTTCTGCGACCAATTAAGCATCTACTAGCAAATATTGCAAAGTAACGTAGAACAGGAAAGTGTATGCTATTAATTCTTGCATCGGAAACCTTCCTCGTTTCCCCTACAGTAATAGTACCAATAAATCCATCCACATCTTTACAATGTGGTTCCTCTAAGCTGCCCCCGAAGGGTATCTTGCAAACCACACAAAATTCATATAGTGACATCTCCCTAGCCATATCATATAAATGAAACTCTACTAAAGGAGGTGATTTCTTAGGATGAAAGTAAAAAATTTGCATGAAAGTATTGGTGAGTAAGAGATACTGTTCGAGCTGGTCGTGGAGAAAGTCGGTGAGGCCCGCATTATCAGCCAATGGATAAAAATCATCATGAATCCCGGGTGCTCTCAAGAAATCATCACAAGGCCATTCACACGGCCGCACTTCCGCGACGCGAGGGAGATTATATGTGGGCTTTTCATTCTCCTTACTTCGTTTATCCTTCGAACCTTGGCTAGAAGAGCCCCTCAAAAATCTCTTAATCATTTCATGAAAATTTCTGAATTTTTAGTAACTCAAAATAAAAGTGAACCAAACTCAACAAAATTGATAGCAACTACTTCCACAAGTCCCTAGAGACTATATCATGCATTAGAACTACTTGGGACCAAATAAATTTGACATGCAAGCTCAAGAACTGGGTCACCTTAGCAGCAAAAATTTGCAATGAATAAAGCACTAGAACAAAAACTAATTGGACCATTGGAGGAGTCACATACCAAGGAACAATCCCCCAAAGCAGTTTTGTGAATGGAGCTTTGAGCAAGGAGATTGAAAATGGCAGCAAAATGAGCTAGAACTCGTGCTTGAGCTAGATAGTGATTGGAGGAAGAAGAGCATGGGTGCAGGAATAAGTGGAGGGGGCCATCGTGGGCCCACGAGGCAGGGGTGTGCCCAGGGGGGTAGGGCGCGCCCCTGACCCTCGTGGCCAGGTGCCAGCTCCCTCTGCTGTGTTCTTAGTGTCAGATATTCTGAAATATTTCATAAAAATCATACTAAATTTGCAGGGCATTTGGAGAACTTTTATTTTCGGGGTATGCTTTTATTACATGGATAATTCAGAAAATAGACAGGAAGCTATATTTACTTTATTTAATCTAAATAACAAAAAGTAAAAGGAGGGTACAGAAGGTTGTGCCTTCTAACTTCATCCATCTCATTCTCATCAAAAGGAATCCGCTAACAAGGTTGATCAAGTCTTGTTAACAAACTCATTCCGAATAACATGGAACCGAAGAAATTTCGAATAACACTAGGTTACCTCAATGGGGATATGCACATCCCAATAATAAGAATATGATATTTCTTCTTGACAATAGGAAGAGGAAATTCAAAACCTCCAATAATAATAGTTGGAATTTTTCCAATAGAATTGATACTGTGAACTTGAGGTTGTTTTCTCGGAAAGTGTACCGTATGGTCATTACCATTAACATGAAAAGTGACATTGCCTTTATTGCAATCAATAACAGCCCCTGCAGTATTCAAAAAGGGTCTACCAAGGATAATCGACATACTATCGTCCTCTGGAATATCAAGAATAACAAATTCCGTTAGGATAGTAACGTTTGCAACCACAACCACAACAGGCACATCCTCACAAATAACGACAGGTATAGCAGTTGATTTATCAGCCATTTGCAAGGATATTTCAGTAGGTGTCAACTTATTCAATTCAAGTCTACGATATAAAGAGAGAGGCATAACACTAACACTGCTCCAAGATCACATAAAGCAGTTTTAACATAGTTTCTTTTAATGGAGCATGGTATAGTTGGTACTCCTGGGTCTCCTAGTTTCTTTGGTATTCCACCCTTAAAAGTATTATTAGTAAGCATGGTGGAAATTTCAGCTTCTGGTATCTTTCTTTTATTTGTAATAATATATTTCATGTACTTAGCATAAGGATTTACTTTAAGCATATCAGACAAACACATACGTAAAAAGATAGGTCTAATATTTCAGCAAAGCGCTCAAAATCCTCATCATCCTTTTCCTTGGATGGTTTAGGAGGAAAAGGCATGGGTTTCTGAACCCATGGTTCTATTTCTTTACCGTGCTTCCTAGCAACAAAATCTCTCTTATCATAACATTGATTCTTTGATTGTGGGTTATCAAGATCAACAACAGGTTCAACCTCTACATCATTATTACTAGGTTGAGCATCAACATGAACATTATCACTATGTTCATGTTCATCAGCAAATTGTGTTTCAACATCAGAAATAGAAATATCATTGGGATTCTCAGATGTGTCTACAATAGGTTCACTAGAAGCATGCAAAGTCCTATCATTTTTCTTTTTCTTCCTTTTAGAAGGACTAGGTGCATCTACATTATTTCTCTGAGAATCTTGCTTAATTCTCTTAGGGTGGCCTTCAAGATACAAAGGTTCCTGCGTCATTTTACCCGTTCTAGTAGCCACTCTAACAGCAAAGTCATGTTTATTATTTAATTCATTGAGCAAGTCATTTTGAGCTTTAAGTACTTGTTCTGCTTGAGTGTTAACCATAGAAGCATGTTTGCTAATGAGTTTAAGTTCACCTTTAACTCTAGCCATATGATCACTCAAGTGTCCAATCATATAAGCATTTTGTTTCAATTGTCTACCAACATAAGCATTGAAGTTTTCTTGTCTAGCCATAAAGTCATCAAATTCATCCAAGCATTGGCTAGCAAACTTAGTAGACGTGATTTCAACTTTATCATATCTATAGAGAGAATTTACCTTTACTACCTGTGTCGGGTTACCAAGACCATGTGTTTCTTCAGGTATATTAAGACCATGTATTTCTTCAACAGGAGGTAAATTCTTAACATCTTCAGCTTTAATACCTTTTTCTTTCATAGATTTCTTTGCCTCTTGCATATCTTCAGGACTGAGAAATAGAACACCTCTTTTCTTCGGAGTTAGTTTAGGAATTGACTCAAGAGTTGGCTCAGGGAGCGTCAAATTATTTTCATTAGTCAACATATTATTCAATAACAATTCAGCTTGATCGACTGTCCTTTCCCTGAAAAGACAACCAGCACAACTATCCAACTGGTCCTTGGAAGCATCGGTTAGTCCATTATAAAAGATATCAAGTATTTCATTTTTCTTAAGAGGATGATCAGGCAAAGCATTAAGTAACCGGAGAAGCCTCCCCCAAGCTTGTGGGAGACTTTCTTCTTTAATTTGCACAAAATTATATATTTCCCTCAAGGCAGCTTGTTTCTTATGAGCAGGGAAATATTTAGCAGAGAAGTAATAAATCATATCCTGGGGACTACGCACACAACCAGGATCAAGAGAATTAAACCAAGTTTTAGCATCATCCTTTAATGAGAATGGAAATATTTTAAGGATATAATAGTAGCGAGATTTCTCATCATTACTGAACAGAGTGGCTATATCGTTTAACTTAGTAAGATGTGCCACAACAGTTTCAGATTCATAGCCATAAAAAGGATCAGATTCAACCAAAGTAATTATCTCAGGATCGACAGAGAAATCATAATCCTTATCAGTAACAAAGATATGTGAAGTAGCAAAAACAGGGTCATATTTCATTGTAGCATTCAGCAATTTCTGTTTCAGTTTAGCTAATAACTTCTTAAGATCAGATCTATCATTGCAAGCAAGAAAATCTCTAGCAGTTTCTTCATCCATAACATAACCCTCAGGAACAACAGACAATTCATATTTAGGGGGAGAACCTTCATCATCACTATCTTCAATAATATCAGTTTCAAGAATTTCATTCTCTCTAACCCTAGCAAGTTGTTCATCAAGATATTCACCTACACAGTAGTATCAAGAACAAAAGTAGTTTCATCATAAGTATCATGCATAGTAGAAGTGGCATCATCAATAACATGCGACATATCAGAATTAATAGCAGAAGCAGGTTTAGGTGTCGCAAGCTTACTCATAACAGAAGAAGAATCAAGTGCAGAGCTAGATGGCAGTTCCTTACCTCCGCTCATAGTTGAGGGATAAATCTTAGTTCTTTCGTCTTTCAAGTTCCTCATAGTGACCAGCAGATATAAATCCCAAGTGACTCAAAGAATAGAGCTATGCTCCCCGGTAACGGCGCCAGAAAATAGTCTTGATAACCCACAAGTATAGGGGATCGCAATAGTTTTCGAGGGTAGAGTATTCAGCCCAAATTTATTGATTCGACACAAGGGGAGCCAAAGAATATTCTCAAGTATTAGCAGTTGAGTTGTCAATTCAACCAAACCTGGATAACTTAGTATCTGCAGCAAAGTATTTAGTAGCAAAGTACTATGGAAGTAACAGTAACAGTAGCAAAAGTAACAGTAGCAGTTTTGTAATAATTGTAACAGTGGCAACGGCAAAGTAAATAAGCGAAGCACAATATGTGAAAAGCTCATAGGCATTGGATCAGTGGTGGATAATTATGTCGGATGCGATTCGTCATGTAATAGTTATAACATAGGGTGACACATAACTAGCTCCAGTTCATCAATGTAATGTAGGCATGTATTCCGAATATAGTCACACCTCATACGTGTTTATGGAAAAGAACTTGCATGACATCTTTTGTCCTACCCTCCCGTGGCAGCGGGGTCCTATTGGAAACTAAGGGATATTAAGGCCTCCTTTTAATAAAGTACCTGACCAAAGCATTAACACTTAGTGAATACATGAACTCCTCAAACTACGGTCATCACCGAGAAGTATCACGATTATTATCACTTCGGGGTTGTCGGATCATAACACATAATAGGTGATTATAGACTTGCAAGATAGGATCAAGAACTCACATATATTCATGAAAACATAATAGGTTCAAATCTAAAATCATGGCACTCAGGCCCTACTGACAAGCATTAAGCATAGCAAAGTCATAGCAACATCAATCTCAGAACATAGTGGATACTAGGGATCAAGCCCTAGCAAAACTAACTCGATTACATGGTAAATCAAATCCAACCCATCACCGTCCAGCGGGCCTACGATGGAATTACTCACGCACGATGGTGAGCATCATGAAATTGGTGATGAAGGATGGTTGATGACGACGACGGCGACGACTCCCCCTCTCCGGAGCCCCGAACGGACTCCAGACCAGCCCTCCCGAGAGAGATTAGAGCTTGGCGGCAGCTCCATATCGTAAAATGCGATGAAACTTTCTCTCTGATTTTTTTCTCCGCGAACGCAAATATATGGAGTTGGAGTTGAGGTCGGTGGAGCTTCAGGGGGCCCACGAGGCAGGGGGCGCGCCCTGGGGGGGCACGCCGCCCACCCTCGTGGACAGGGTGTGGGCCCCTTGGTGCTGATTCTTTCGCCAGTATTTTTTATTAATAATGAAAAGTTGCACCGTGGATTTTCAGGTCATTCCAAGAACTTTTATCTCTGCACAAAAATAACCCCATGACAGTTCTGCTGAAAACAAGGTCAGTCCGGGTTAGTTCCATTCAAATTATGCAAGTTAGAGTCCAAACAAGGGCAAAAGTGTTTGAAAAAATAGATACGACGGAGACGTATCAGCGACGCGCGACAGGCAGAGATGCGCTTGAGGTGGAGAAGGCAGGTCGTCGTGCGGATTTTTTTAGGAGGACTACGCGTTTGAATACCTAAAATACCAGGGAGAAGCAATAGCCTCTTTATCATTAATAAAATAAATAAATAAATAATATATATATTAGCAAACATGCTCGTGCGTTGTAACATGAGAAAAATAATAATTAATTAACATAGTATATCAAATAATGCAATTTCCTTATTGATATTCCATGAAGTCCACTTAACATTACTTAGGCTCGACTTTCAGATTAGTAACAGTCAAACTTGTGAAACAACAATCATGATCACATCCTGAAGTGGTCCTCAAAAATTAAGAGGGGAGATCTATGCTCATAGTCATAGGTGCAGTAGTATTTATTCACCTTTGCCAAAAGATGCTGAACATCCATGTGACCATTTCTCTGCAACATACATGTATATATTTAGTGAGCATAATAGACTGAGTCCAGTAGGTGTGAAACACCGCACTAATTATATTTTTTTCTTCTTGCCGGGAAGGCACTACACTAACTCTAAATTGAACTCTTTTAAATTCATTTTGCCTTCACCGCAAAGCCACAAAAGATTAAAATAAAAATTAGCCAAAATACAAAAAGATAATAAATATATTAGTTAGATGAGAACGAACAGATGAAGTAGCGATGATCCTACTGAATTAGTTGAGGTGCAGCACCGTGACCTTGCAACAACAGCCCACGCGGAGGGGATCCGGCTTGCATTCCTGGTCCACAATTGTTGTGACCGCACACTGTTCCTAGTGGATGATTCTCCAATCAAATCCAGGCTTGTCAGTAGCACCTCTATGAATGTACATAACTCAACTGCATGAACGCGTCCTGCTTGAATACTATTCATATTGGCCAGTTGCAGCCTCAGCTATGCTGCTCTTGCAAGGAAGTCCTGCTAAACCCATCAACTCCTTGCTAGCACCCACCACTTTCATGCCTGATAAAACTAATCACAACAATGTTAATTAGTTATCCTAAAAGATCACCACATTCGGACTGTCGTAGTGCTAGCGTCCGACCGGCGTTTAGAGGTATGTTTTATGTTATTTTCATACATAAGAAAACCCAACAGAAGTATGTGCGTAAATAACACCTTTTTTGGCACCAGATCCTTGTATATAGTTCTATAGACCAACTAAATAGCTTGTTCAAAATAATCTTGTCTGCATAATCAACTTGCTCTACTGCTTCATTGACAACCCACCTTCCTTTCATCAAATGTTTCATGGCCTGCTAGTCAATCAACCACAGCACCACAGCATCAAGTTTCACATACTTTCAGACCCATTCATCATAACAAAATATTTTAATAACAAGACCAAGCTTCGCAAGGCCTATACTATGAGTGGGTCTGTTAGACATTAGAACTTCACACAACTTAAGATTAATTAATGAGATTTACCTGCTGGCTCGATAAATATGTGATCAAACTTCACCAACTTCAGAAGCTTTACAAGACTCCCCTTGGACAGTGCATCATAAAAAACTAGTATTCACCCTCACAATGTCTTCAACAAAGGATGAACGAACATTAATCCTCTTCTCATGTTGCAATGTTAAAAGGTGATTCAGAAGGGTCGTCTCTGAAAGAGAGACTAAGAACAATTAGCTAATTTAATTTAAAAAAACATTGGGATTGTATATATTTTAGCATCATGGAAGTAAGCACACTAATCGGTTTAAATTGACATTGGTTATAATGGTTTAATTGATAGTGCATCATTTTCTCAATTCTGAATTCATACGGCAATCGTCTACGCATTACTGGACAATCGTATCAGACTTCAGACTTGACTGGCTTCATGTTCAGTGGTGAAATTAAGGAACCTCAGAGGCTCATATGCAGCTAAGAGGCTATAAGATTCTGATAAATTACCTTCTGTATAATTGACAGGGGACCAAGGAGCAAGGATACCCAGTTAAGAACAGAGTAGAGAGCTATTAACATAACAAAAATAATCAAGCATAAAATTTATGTCAAGTTGTCAACATCTACATTCTTACCCTTGAGAAAAGATGTCTGGGAGTTAGGTACCAGACTTCAGAAAAAAATACGCTGAGTTGCGAATACAATATAGCTGACTGAGAGCTTGCAGGCTAAGAACTTTGAGATTTCTATTAGAATGGTTTACTGGAGGTTGTCTCCTGATGTTCATAGATAGAAAAGGAGTTTCAGTAGAAGATCTAAACTTCAAGGTTATTATTTTGAAGTGGGGAAAATTCTTAAAAGTTATCTAGCTCGCTGCTTAATTAAGAATAGACCTAGTTCTAATTGTATCTGTGGGAGTACTTGTCGATTTGCGCAATCCAAGTAGCTAGATGCCTTCAAAAAACATCTACAGTTCCATTATTTTCTATGTATACATTGGCAAAAATGATGCCTTATCGCTTATTGGCATGAAGCACTATTTACAGAAAAACTTCAATGCTCAACAAACAATAAACATTTTGGAATTCATAAATGCCTAAACGTGTTGGACCATGTCTTCAGATACAGTCCATTTACAGTTACCCAACCTTCAGAGGCCACAAGCAGGGAGTTGGCCTGCAGCAAACAGACCATGGCCATCGAATGCAGCACCCAGATCACCTCATATCATCCATCCACCATGGCCACTATCTGCACCGTATCGCCAGCATCAATAAATTAGAGAGACAAAATGCTTTTTCTACAATCAGCTATTGTAGTCCTTAGGTATCCATCTTTATAGTTACTAATAATGAATCTGTTTCTAGCTGTTTCTAATAGCGCCAGTTAAAACAGCATGCCCAAATCTCGGGATTCAGTTCAGCTGAATAAACACCTGGAATTCTTTCAGTCCAAGAATGACCTGGAGTCTCTATTGGAGAGAAGTCCACCCTGGATCTGAGCATGATCGACATGTCCATTCATTGAGTCATCCTCGCCATAGCGAGTTCGTATAGGCATTCCTTAGAGCTGCTAGTCTTCTTCACTCTTCTCATTCAACTCTTGAATTTCTCATGCCATCTTATACTCATCAGGCCTAAAAAAGTTACGCCGAAAAAAAATCAAGTATGAGATGTAGGATCCAGAGTACAGATCTTTAGAAAGACAACTTTTCTTTCACAAAAAAGGCCATCTGAACCAAACTTTTCTTTCACGACAAAAAGCATCTGAACCAAGTCTGATGCCCACTAAAAAAACACTATGTTTAATGCATGCATCTCCCAGTGGAACTTATATGAAGATAAACGAAGCAACATGATGATAGAAATCAGGAGATGGCACTAATTGATCTAGTGGGTGTGATCTGTAGTTCGTAGGTAAATAAGCACACCCATGTGAACTTGATGTCCTAGATAGTTTGTACAAATGCTCATATCTCCAGACTGCCCCTTTGAACCAAGCCAAAATACATATCGCCAATCCATGCGGCTGTACCAATCACATAACATGTGGAATTTAGGCGCTTCTAATCAAGATTTCGTAAATTGTGAACCACACAGCTGCTGCGTTGTCATTAGTTACCAAATGGCAGAGCAGAGTAGAGGTAGCAGCAACAATCTGGATTCTAAATTAAATACTCAAACCAAAACACTACCCCCCCCAGCTTCTCATCGTATTAATCGATACTACCATCTGGATTCATTTGTCCTAACAACTAAGCAACGATTGGAATCGGATCAGATGTAATGGAAAACTAAATGCTTAACCATGAATTAGATTCATTCATAAAAAACTTGTTCTTTCTTTCTTAATATATGGACGTGCAGGTCTCCTGCGTGTTCCCGAGAAGAAATTAGATTCAGCCAGACGTATAGCATGAAAATTGCATGCTCCCTTATGGACGCAATATTGTAACCTATCAAGATTAATGGCTTATATAATCATTTCGATTTATTCAAATAGTAAACAAACTAACTAATGTAGTAAGTCGTATTTCTACCTGTTGATAAGTCAAACCGTCCATTGTTAATTCCACCATGATGAGGAATTGAGTGGGACAAACAAAGCAAAACAAAAGAGGCAATGTGAATTGACCAATTGATTGTTATCTTACTTCATTCATGGAGTCCAGCAGGTGGGATCAGATGAGAAACTGAAGGTGGTGTTCCACTCTCTGTCCCTACAACAATGCAATCTTGCATTCATTACATTCATTCCTCAGGAAACAAAATTTCTTGCCGGTGCTTGCCGAATGGTTGGAGGCACGGGGAGGGGATCTCACCAGATGAGGAGATCCTGTTGGAGGAGGGGATCCCACCAGATTAGGGGAGCATGGATCTCCGCGCCTCGATCCGAGCAGAAGAAGCCTCCGTTGCCGCCGATGAAGCATGCTGTGCTTAGAGAGTTGGGAGGCGGGTTAGGGTTCTAGATCAGGATGGGGGAGGGAGCAGCGGGCTTGGTGGCGGTAGATGGTGCACGTAGGGGAGGGAGGGAGGGAGGGGGCACTAGTAGAAAACAGGGCTTTGGTTCAAGCCAGATAAGCACATTAATTCCGGTTCAGTCACGATCCGGGACCCATGTGGGCATTGGTCTCGGTTCGTGAGGCCAGGGGGCCTGCCGGGCCTTATGTGGGCATTGGTCCCGGTTTGTTTGGCCCTTTGGTCCCGCTTGGTGGGAGGAACCGGGACCAATGGGTCTCGCTCCTGGCCCACCATCATTGGTCCCGGTCACGAACCGGGACCGATGATGTGCCTGTATATACCCCCTCACTAGCGAGCAGAGCACTTCACACTGCTCTGTTTTTTTTGGCCGGCGAGGGAGGGCTTTGTGGTGCTCTAGCTCACCTCCTATGCACATGAGGTGTTCGATGGAATTTGCACATGAGGGGTTCGATGGAATGCCTGAGCCACACTACTTAAGCTTTCTCCTCTGCAAGCTCGACCTCCAAACTCAATTTTTCTCAATATTTGTCTAGGTTTAGCGGTCTGTCACGTCCCGTCCCCATCTTCACCGCTGTCGATCGCCCGCGCCGATCTCGTCGCCGGCACCACCGTGATGAGCCTCTTGTTCTTATCTTCTTTCTGAAAGGAAAAAAATTCTTACTTGTATGTTTAGATAGATACTTGTATAATTTTCTTACTTTTATTCTTATTATATAGTGCGATGGTTTTGGTATCCGCCCTCGTCGGCCCTCATCCTGTCTATGATTCAGATGTGGTATATATTAGCTTTTATAACTATTTGGTTCATTTATTGTTTATGATAATTATGCCGACCAACGTGACATAGATTTTATTTATCTAGGAGGTATGTGAACCGGAAATTCCAACCGACCCTATTGTCGATAGGTTAAATTTAGTCGAAGAAGAAAACAATTACTTGAAGGAAAAAATAAAAAAATGAGGAGGAGAAGATGATATTGGAGTTGCATGTTGCGGATGTCATCGATGATCACAAGATCAAGATGGATGCAATGCGTTTGAAGATTAGAAAGATTAAAGATATGCCATTCATACCGAGGCTTAGTATCATTATGTCGTTGGATCAATTGTTACCTTGGGTGCGATTATGATCGCATTTGTTTCCGCATTGAAATGTTTTACATAGTTTCAATGTATGGTTTAATTAGATGCTCTGGAGAGCTATATGTTGTTTAATGAGAACTATGTATATAGTTTGGTTTTAATGTGATGATGAACTTCTATTAATTTGGTCACTTAATTATCTATTCATGATGTTCTGTAATGGTTTTTGACACACTTAATTATATATGCACGCAGATGAATCGTGTAGCGACCAGACCTCAAACAGTCTAGTCTCTGTGCATCAGTGCCATCCCTGGATCGGTAATGCTGACACGCACAGTACTTGAGGTTTTATAACAGAGTTTCAATCACACACTTATTACATCGAATGTCTCAAAAGAGAACTTATTACAATAATATGGTTTAAGGCCATCTAAAAACGATAACAGCGAAAGGCTTGGAAGATAAAGTGAGTCCATCAACTCCAACGGCATAGCTGAGTGAACGACAACGACCTACGACACCTTACTCGTCGTTTGAAAAGTCTACAACATGAAATGTTGCAGCCCGAAATGGGTCAACACATGAAATATGCTGGCGATGTAACCCATAGAGTAATGAACAAAATGAATGCTATCACCACATGCATATATGGCTGGTGGAAAGCTCTATGGTTACAGTTTTGCATAAATCCAATTTTTCCCTACAACAAAGGAAAAATTTCATTTAACTATCATGGTGGTTGTTAAACATTGAGAAGGTTCCTCCAACTCAGTCCCAATTAAGCATCATCATTAAACCCAACAAGTTCCCAGATACTCAAGATGTGCATAACCGGGGACACGGCTAACCATGATTAGTTTATACACTTTGCAGAGGTTTGCGCACTTTTCCCCACAAGACTTGAACACATCCATGATCGGAGATTCGAGACACAGTCTTTCTGAAGCATTAACTCTCTACTCTGGGTAGACAGTACCACCTACAACCCACTACATCTGCTAGTCTACCTCTTCAAGAGCTTCACACAACTTACTCAACTATGCTAGAGCCCATATTGGCTTGTGGCTGCACACGGAAGTTTCTAGCATGAATAATCTTATGATCCCTTTGAGCCTGGGTGGCAAACCATAGGATGATCACACGGGTACTCCGAGATATCCTAGGACAACACTGGATTCTCCAGGTGCCCTGACAACCACTGGGTACTCTAGGGTGCCTCAACCAATCCACCCAGATGTGTATTTAAGTAGCCATCTTAAGTTAACCATTAATTAACAATACTCACATCTGTCATGGATACACTCACCCAAACCACGTCTACGAGCATAACATAGCAATATAAGTATAACGTAGAAGTAACTCCCAAAGCTTTGATAATAAACATGGCAATAGGTTCTATCTCATCATCTACTTCCCCAAACCCACATGTTATTTAGATCCTAACCATGCATTGTTTGCAGGTTGATCTAATGCATAAAAACTGGGTAATAAAGAGGTATGATCAAAGTGTTACTTGCCTTGCTAATGATCCACAAAACCTAGGGACTCGTAGTAGCACGCTTCGCATTCCGGGTACACTATCACAAACAAACAATAACATACATAAGCACTCAACTAGAAGCACGGGTAAAACTCAAATAAGAGATCTAACCAGAAAGTTCAACTGAAGAACTCCGGTATGCAAAAAGAATCAAATCAAACGGAGCAACGAAACTCAAACTGTGAAAGAAACAAGATCCGATTACTAATCTGGACTAAAGTCAAATTTTATAGTACCAAAATCTTGTTCAAGTTGGTTAAACAGAAAGAGGGCTTCGAGACGAAGATGTAGGTGCTTGAATCACCTGATTCGGATAAACGACCGAAAAGATAAACTAAAACGAAGATCAGGGCAGAAATCGCGATCGAAAATAATCGCGGAAAAACCCTGGAAAATAAAACACGACGAACAGGCTAACGAACGAACGTTCGTTGTCTACGGCTAACGGACGAACAGTTTTCGTTAAAACGAACGTACGGACGGACGTCCCCTATTTAACTAAACCGGGAAAATAAACGAACCGATCTAAAAATAATAAACCTAGGGTTTCTTAAGAAAAACGATCGGTTTTCCAGGAAAAACCAGCGGGGCCGGCGAGGTTGGGTTTGGCAGGGGGCCGTCGGGAGGGCGGCTCCGGCGGTGAGCTGCGGCGGCGGGGCTCCGGCGGCGGGCGGCGGCTGGCAGCGGAGGGACTGGCGCTAGGTTTCGGCGGGGCTGGCGGGCCTCGGCGGCTTATAAGGCCAGCCGGGTCGGAGTCCTAGTCGGGCACGCCCGGCTAGGTCGGTTACTTTTTTTTAAAAAAAATAATCCTGACGCAGAAAAGCTAATAAAAGAAATACTAAACGGAGTCCAAAAATCCCGAAACAAATTTTCACGGTCCTCTAATAATATTGCGGACATAGTGAACATTTATTTGGGCCTCTAATGCAGTTTTGGAAAATGCATTTTTTCCTAATTCGAATAAAATAGAAATAAAACTTCGAATAAAATTCTTATTTGATTTTAATATTTTTCCTCCAATATTTCTTTATTTTGGAGAAGTCATTTTATCCCCTCTCTTTTATTTTCATATAAGAAATATTTGAAGAGAAAAATAATTAAAACCAAATGATCCTCTTTTCAAAATTTGAGAAAACTCAAATATGAAAATAACGAAATCCCCAACTCTCTAATGTATAACATTCCAAATTGAAAATTTGGGATGTTACAAACCTACCCCCCTTAAGATGAATCTCGCCCTCGAGATTCGGGTTGGCTAGAAAATAGGTGCGGGTGGTCCTTCCATAGGTCTTCCTCTCGTTCCCAGGTGGCTTCATCCTCGGTATGGTGGCTCCATCGAACTTTGAAGAACTTGATAACCTAGCTGCGTGTGAATCGGTTGGCAAACTCGAGAATCTTCACTGGTTTCTCCTCGTAGGACAAATCACTATCCAACTGAATCGCTTCCAGTGGCACTGTATCTCTTAGAGGAATATCGACCATCTCTGCGTTGCACTTCTTAAACTGGGAAACGTGAAACACATCGTGAACTCCTGACAATCCTTCTGGCAATTCTAGCTTGTAAGCAACTTCTCCCATACGTTCCAAAACTTTGTATGGTCCCACAAAACATGGCGCTAACTTTCCCTTAACTCCAAAAAGCTTAACTCCTCGAAGTGGGGACACTCGAAGATACACTCGGTCTCTGACTTCGTAAACTGTCTCCTTGTGTTTAGAATCCGCATAGCTATTCTGCCTATACTGGGCTACCTTGAGCCTATCGCGAATCAGTTTAACCTTCTCTTCAGACTCCTTAATCAAATTTGGTCCAAACCATTGACGGTCTCCAACTTCATCTCATAACAACGGTGTCCTGCACCTCCTTCCGTACAAGGCTTCGAAAGGGGCCATCTTCAAACTGGCTTGATAACTGTTGTTGTAAGAGAACTCTGCATACGGCAAATTGTCATCCCAACTAGATCCATAATCCTAGCGCACAAGCTCTCAACATGTCCTCCAGAATCTGATTGACTCTCTCGGTCTGTCCATCTGTTTGTGGATGAAAGGTTGTACTAAACTCTAGCCTGGTACCCAAAGTCTCATGCAACTGATTCCAAAACTTTGAGGTAAACTGGGTTCCTCTATCTGATACAATGGTCCTCGGAACTCCATGCAAACATACGATCCTGGTCATGTATATCTTTGCCAACTTAGCACTGGTGTAACTGTTCTTCACTGGGATGAAATGAGCTACCTTTGTCCACCGATCGACTACAACCCATATCGAGTCATAGCCAGAATGAGTCCCGGGCAATCCCGTGATAAAATCCCTAGCTTATCCCACTTCCATTCGGGTATCGGCAATGGCTGTAGCAATCCTGCTGGCTTCTGATGCTCTATCTTTACTCTCTGACATACATCACATACTTCTACATACTCAGCAATATCCTTCTTCATTCTGGTCCACCAGAAACTGTCCTTCAAATCTAGAAAAATCTTGGTATTTCCTGGGTGAATCGAATACGGCGAATCATGGGCCTCCTGCAAAATCAACTTCCTGATCTCGGGGTCATTAGGCACATATACGCTATCCTCAAACCATAGGGTATCGTGCTCGTCCTCACGAAATCCTTTAGCCTTTCCTTTGCTCATTCTTTCCTTTATCACTGCAATCTCTTTGTCCGTCTTCTGAGCTTCCCTGATCTTATCCATCAAGGTAGACTGAATTTCCAACGCTGCTACATAACCCTTTGGAACTATTTCCAAACATAGCTCGCGAAGATCCTCTGCTAACTCCTTGGGTAATCCTCCGGTCATGAGTGTATTGACATGACTCTTGTGACTCAACGCATCGACCACTACGTTAGCCTTTCCGGGATGATAGTGTAACTTCATATCATAATCCTTAATGAGCTCCAACCATCTCCTCTGCCTGAGATTTAACTCCTTCTGTGTGAAGATATATTTCAAATTCTTGTGATCCTTGTACACCTCACAATGGTTTCCGATGAGAAAATGTCTCTAGGTCTTCAACGCATGCACTACGGCTGCTAGCTCCAAATCGTGTGTAGCATAATTTAGCTCATGAGGTTTAAGCTGGCGTGAGTCATATGAAACAACTCTTCCCTCCTGCATAAGCACTGCTCCAAGTCCTCGACGAGAAGAGTCGTAATACACTTGATAATCCTTGCGTTGATCTGGAAGAATCAACACTGGGGCTGTAACCAAACGCTTCTTCAACTCCTGAAAACCGGCCTCACAATCCTAAGTCCATTTGAACTTGATGTCCTTCTTCAACAACTCCATCATGGGCTTTGCAATCTTAGAGAAATTCTCAATGAACCTCATGTAGTATCCTGCGAGTCCAAGAGAACTCCGGATCTCTCCAACCGACGTGGGTGATTCCCAATTAGTCACAGTGACAACCTTGGTGGGGTCTACTTCTATTCCTTCTTCGGATATAACATGTCCGAGGAATCCAACTTCCTTCAACCAAAACTCACACTTGCTGAACTTGGCATATAACTGATGTTCTCTGAGCTTCCCAAGTACCAAACGCAAATGCTCCTTATGCTCCTTTTCATTCTTCGAGTAGACCAATATGTCATCAATGAACACCACGACATACTTATCCAAAAACTCCATAAACACCTTGTTCATCATGTTCATGAAATAGGCAGGCGTGTTAGTCAGACCAAATGACATAACGGTATACTCATAAAGCCCGTACCTTGTGGTAAAAACTGTCTTAGGTATATCCTGATCGCAAATCGATCTTGGAAAATACTTTAGCTCCTTGCAACTTATCAAATAAATCATTGATCATCGATAGTGGGTACATGTTCTTGATCATTACTTCATTCAACCCACGATAATCAACAACCATCCTCAAGATCCATCCTTCTTCTCTACTAGAAGTACTGGTGATCCCCAAGGTGATGAACTTGGGCGAATATAGCCTTTATCTAGTAACTCCTTAATCTGCTTCTTGATTTCCTCCAAATCCTTTGCGGGCATCCGATACGGTTGTGACGCCCCCGATTCAATCATACACTAATCATGCACGCAAATGTGTATGATCAAGATCAGGGACTCACGGGAAGATATCATAACACAACTCTAAAACATAAATAAGTCATACAAGCATCATAATACAAGCCAGGGGCCTCGAGGGCTCGAATACAAGTGCTCGATCATAGACGAGTCAGCGGAAGCAACAATATCTGAGTACAGACATAAGTTAAACAAGTTTGCCTTAAGAAGGCTAGCACAAACTGGGATACAGATCGAAAGAGGCGCAAGCCTCCTGCCTGGGATCCTCCTAAACTACTCATGGTCGTCGTCAGCGGCCTGCACGTAGTAGTAGGCACCTCCAGGGTAGTAGTCGTCGTCGACGGTGGCGTCTGGCTCCTAGACTCCAGCATCTGGTTGCGACAACCAGAAAGAAAGGAAGGGGGAAAAGGGGGGGAGAAAGCAACCGTGAGTACTCATCCAAAGTACTTGCAAGCAAGGGACTACACTACATATGCATGGGTATACGTGTAAAGGGCCATATCAGTGGACTGAAATGCAGAATGCCAGAATAAGAGGGGGATAGCTAGTCTTATCGAAGACTATGCTTCTGGTCACCTCCGTCTTGCAACAGGTAGGAGGGTAGGTTGAAAACCTCCGAGTAACATCACATAGCAATAATCCTACCCGGCGATCCCCTCCTCATATCCCTGAGAGAGAGCGACCACCGCTTGTATCTAGCACTTGGAAGGGTGTGTTTTATCAAGTATCCGGTTCTAGTTGTCATAAGCTCAAGGTACAACTCCAAGTCGTCCTGTTACTGAAGATCACGGCTATTCGAATAGATTAACTTCCCTGCAGGGGTGCACCATCTTACCCAGCACGCTTGATCCCATTTGGCCGGACACACTTTCCTGGGTCATGCCCGGCCGCGGAAGATCAACACGTCGCAGCCCCACCTAAGCACAACAGAGAGGCCAGCACGCCGGTCTAAACCTAAGCGCACAGGGGTCTGGGCCCATCGCCCTGAGCACACCTGCACGTTGCGTGGGCGGCCGGAAGCAGACCTAGCCTAGTGGCGTTCCAGTCCAATCCGGCGCGCGCCGCTCCGTCGCTGACGTCTGAAGTGCTTCGGCTGATACCACGACGCCGGGATACCCATAACTACTCCCGCGTATATGGTTAGTGCGTATAGGCTCGTAGCCAACTCAGATCAAATACCAAGACCTCGTTAAGCATGTTAAGTATCCGCGAACACCAAACAGGGCCAGGCCCACCTCTTTCCTAGGCGGTCTCAACCTGCCCTGTCGCTCCGCCTCAAAGATCCACTCGCGGGTGCTCCATCAGCCGACCCGACTTTAGTCTCCACATGTATCATGTATAAAGTATATAGTATATACCCGTGATCACCTCCCGAGTGATCACGGCCCGATAGTATAGCACGACAGACGGACAAGAATGTAGGGCCACAGATGAATGTACTAGCATCCTATACTAAGCATATAGGATTGTAGGCAAGGTAACAACAGTAGTAACAAGGACATGCTATGCAGCAGTATAGGAGTATCTGAAAGCAGTAACATGCTACACTACTCTAAAGCAAGCAGTAAGAGAAGAGTAGGCGATATCTGGTGATCAAGGGGGGGGGGCTTGCCTGGTTGCTCTGGCAAGAGAGAGGGGTCGTCAACACCGTAGTCGAACTGGGCAGCAGCAGCGTCGGTCTCGTAGTCTACCGAAGAGAAGAGGGGGAAGAAACAATGAATATCATGTAAAAAGATGCATATTGATGCATGACATGCCAAGTAACGATGCTAGGCGTGCCCTAACGTGGTATGAGGTGGTACTGGTTAAGGGGGAAAACATCCGGGAAAGTATTCCCGGTGTTTCGTGTTTTCGGGGAGAGGAGCCGGAGGGGGTAAGTTGCAGGTTCAATAGGTTAGGGGGGTGTGGCGGATGAACGGACTGCGTATCCGGATTCGTCACGTCGTTCTGAGCAACTTTCATGTTGAAAATATTTTAATCCGAGTTACGGATTAAAAGATATGATTTTTTTAAAGATTTTATTAATTTCTGGAATTTAATTAATTAATTATTTAATTCGAAAAAATGGATTTATGATGTCAGCATGAGGTCATGCTGACGTCAGCAGTCAACAGGCTTGACTTGGTCAACCTGACATGTGGGTCCCGTTTGTCAGTGACTGTTTAACTAATTACCCTAGTTTAGTTTAACTAACAGTAGTTAATTAGGTTAATTAGCCATTAGATTAATTAATCAGGATTAATGAAATTAATTATTTACTTAATTAATTAGTTAATTAATTAATTAATTTTATTCATTTTTATTTTTATTAATTATATTTACTTAATTTCCTTTTTCCTTATAAAACCGTTCTGGGGTGGGCCCATATGTCATAGGCCCTGGGGCATAACGGGCGACGGGTGCGGGGTGGCCCGAACGGGCGCTACGGGCACCCGACCGCAGGCAGAGGCCATGGCCCGACGCGGCTGGGCGTCGGCGGCCAAGGCGCCGGCCAAGGGAGGCAGCGGAGGTGGCCGCGGGGCGCAGCGATGAGGAGTAGCGCGGGGAGGAGGCCGCGGGTGGTGGCCGAAGTGGGGACCGGACCGGCGAGCGGGAGGCACGGGTAGCAGGGGGCTTCGGTGGTGGCCGTGGCCAGTGACGGCAAGCGCGGGTGCCGACGCGCTCTAGGGAAGCGCGGGCGTGGACAGAGCTTAGGGGGGGTGGTTCGCAGCGGGCGTCACCCGAAGCAAGCGGGCGCGCGAGGGAGAAGTCGGGGACGGGCGCGTGCGGTGCGCACGCGCTGGAGCCAAGAGGGGCGGTGACCACGACGGGACAGCGCGGGCACGTGGCCACGCACAGGCGAGGGGCGACGACGAGTGAGCGTGTGCTCGTGCGGAGAACGGCAACCGCGACGACGGGGAGAGAGGGAGATGGGGATGGCGCTCACGGAGGGATGTAGGGTCCAGGGCAGTGGTGCTCGTGGTGGAGGCCGAGGACGACGACGGCGTGGAGGAGGCAGTCCCGTGGGGAGGCGGTCGGGGAGGTCCAGCGAGGAGCGAAGCTCCGGGCGGCGATGGTGCGGCGCACGGCGTCGGGGGCACTTCCCGGTCCAGGAACGGGGAGGAGGTGGAGGAGGGCGATGAGCGACGTGTG